>NC_056733.1:1479451518-1479624018 GCF_019279795.1 Protopterus annectens | reverse complement strand
AAATACATATTCATTAATACATAAGGTTTTTATTTTGGCCCAAACTGAGTTAATAACCCCCCCCCCATCTTGGCAATATACATTTATTTCGCCAATTTTAAAACCTAATAAAGATCCAACTAGATGTTCTTCATATCGGCCCATCTCATTACTTAATGTTGATTATAAAATGTTTATGAATATCTTTGCTGATAGATTGAAGACAATCATTCCCGGCATTATAGATATAGATCAGACAGGCTTCATTGTAAATAGAAATACTTTTGATAATATAAGAAGAACTTTAACATTAATAGATTTTGCAAATAGGAAAAAGAAAGATTTAACACTTATTAGTCTTGATATAAGTTCAGCATTTGATTCAGTAAGTTGGGACTATCTGTTTACCTTAATGAAGTGCACAAACTTCTCGGATGCATTTGTAAATCTAATTGAACATTTATACAAAGGAACGTTGGCTTATATTAAGGTAGGAACATATGTTTCACAAAAATACCCATTCTTAAAGGTACAAAACAAGGATGTCCACTTTCTCCACTATTATTCACTTTAGTAATGGAGCCTTGGGCTAATTTGATCAGAAACAGTACTGACATAGAGGGTTTTGAAATAGATGAAAATACAACATCCAAAATTCAACTTTTGCAGATGATGTTCTAATTACATCAGCAGGATCTAATTCTTCTATACAGTCTCTATTTGATAACATGATGAATTTTAAAAGTATTTCTGGTTTAATATTCAATGAAGAAAAACTAAAATACTACCTATATATACACGAAAAAATATTCTCATTAGTGATTTTACTAAATATGTACCCAATTCAGGTCAGATAACTTATTTAGGTATAATACTATCTAAAGATATTAAATCTATTATATATAATAATTATAATACCTATTTTCTTAATATACAAAATCTTTTTAATACCTGGAATAATATGTTTTTTACTATGGAGGAGAGACTTACAATTATTAAAATGATAATATTCCCCAAGATTTTATAATTAATACAATCAATAATACTTCCACCTACAAAAATAATTATCAAGAAACTGAACACACTAATGTTAAATTTCTTATGGGCACCTAATAGACCTAGGATTGCATTAAAGAAACATACTAATAGCTGGTCTCAAGGGGGTATTTCTTTTCCAGACTTTAATTTATATACTATCTCTTCTATTGTAAAAGTTATTACTTTATTAATAGATCAGTCATATGTCACAAAATGGAAAGATTATTGGGAGCTAATTAGTATACACTTCATGAAAATCTCCTTAACACATAAAAATATGACTGTAAATAACTCCATGTTATGGTTAATAAAGGAATTTTGTACTTCACCTATTACACCTAAACATATGGTTTGTTACCCATTAAATATTATTATTAGTTATCATAACTTTATATTCATGCACCCTAAGTATAGGGAATGGAATTTTATTGTATTTCCTATAATGTATACTCAGGGTATGCTTTTGTCATCTACATCTGAAGGAACTCATTTAGCTATAGATAATGATCTAAAGTACTGGTATCAGTTGATATCTGATAATAAAGTTAAAAATCTAGATTTCTTAAAACAAGAATTTGATCTAAGAGAAACTTGCTGGTTAGAGGTTCAGACCTTTAGACAACATCTCATTAATAAAATAGATTTAATGTCTATAACTGTTAAAGAATCTATTCCAACACTGATTGATTACTTGATATTAAATTTACAACATAAAGTTTCTGATAAAGGTAAACTTTCATACATACATAAAGTTATCAGACAAGAAACTTTTTACAGTGTAGATTCATACTGGAATTATTTCACTTCTATTAATGGGGACCCACCAAATCAACAAGATAAACAATATATATTGGAATCTGCTTATAGAACTATGTCTTCCATTGTCTGGAGACTTTATACATGGAAATTTTTACATAGCTCTTTTTATACACCTTTGATGATGAATAAAATAAATAATAAAGATAATCTATGTAAGAGATGTAATGTAGAAATTAATGCTGACTGGGCTCATATGTTTTATGACTGTATAAAATTGAAAGAATACTGGAAGTCAATTAATGAATTTTTGCAGGCTCTTTTTACAGATAATTTCATTATTTCTAAATCTCTTATATTATTCAACACACCTGTACCTCAAAGTGTTAAAAAGGTTAAGCTTCCCTTGTTATGGTCTATTCTAGCAGTGGCTAGGAAAATAATAACTAGAAATTGGATTTCAGATACACCTCCTTCGTTCAATGAATTTAAAAATGTTATGAATATAGTGTGCCATATGGAAATAAACACAATTAGGACTAGAACAAATAGAAAAACATCTTATTTTATTGTATGGGATAATTTACAAAATTTGTTAAAAAAATTTTAATTTCAATAGCATGGTATTTTAGTTTAATTAATTGATCTGATTGTAGTGGATGTCTTTGTAAATACTTTAGTTGTTTTGTTGAATATTATAATAATACCTATTTTTAATTACTTGTATAAAATTGTTATGATATTTCTCTTATATGTTAAAACAATAAACCTGTTTTGAAAAAAAAAAGGAGTGGCTACAGTTATCACCAAATAAATATATACAAATACTCAAATAAAAAGGAAACTGAACTAAAACAAATGAAATACCACGGTCAAAGAGGCAGTAGGGAAAAATCCAAGGCAATCAAAATGAGCAACTTCCAAAACAGAAAACAAAAATTTCTTAAAAACAGAACAACTAACTGAGTCTTTATATAATGCATTGGTTTAATCTCTATGGCGAATGCTGTAAAGGTGCTCCCTAATACGGGTTTTTAAACATCTGGTAGTCATGCCGATGTAAAAGGCAGGACAAACAGAGCACATACTAATGTATACAACACCTTTAGTATTGCAATTAACAAAACCTGGCACACCTATGGTTCTCTCCAGAGTATCAATGTTAATGTACGGACCTTCAGAAATGTATCAACACATATTGCACTGATGACAGCAGTGCATACCTTTTTTGTCAGTTATAATAGCAGTATTTTCATTATCATTAAATTCCAAAGCCTTCTTTAAACTAAGATTGTTCTTTGAAACAAAAAAAGGTTTGTCACCCAAAACGTCGTATAAATCAGAATTACCCCTAATGATTCTCCAATTTTTAACTAACATTTGCTGGATGCGCTGACTGTCAACTGTCATGTCAAGAGCACAAATTAAATTAGTGTCAACACTTTTGTTGGAGGAAACAATATTAGGACCTAAAGTCTCTTTGGAAATATAATCCAACAGGGGCTGATAAACACTTGAATGTTTGTTCATAATCTCTTCACTGGTTTTATCTAAATCCAGTTTGTAGTACCCTCTGTCAATAAACAAATTGGTAATAAATTCAAACTCACTAATTAAATCACAATTCTTAGAGGTCATACAACTAGCTCTAATAAACTGCCCTCTAGGAATGTTCTTAATAATGTGCCTGGGATGGTTACTAGAATGATGTAAGTAACTGTTAGTGAACGTTGCTTTGCGATAGATACGACTATGAAATCTCATGTCGTCATCATCCCACCAGAGCAAGACGTCCAAAAAATTAACTTTTAGTCCAACACAACCTTTGGTGAATTTTAAATAACTAGACAGTGAATTAACTTCCAAAAGAAATAAATCAACAATTTCCAAATCACCTTCAATAATAAAAAAACAAATCATCTACAAAATGACAGAAAAAAGAGATGTTAAACTTGTTGCTCAAATAGGGTATAAATTCAAATTCCCACCATGCCATGACCAAATTGGCATAGGCAGGTGCTGCAGGGGACCCCATGGCAACTCCTCTCTTTTGCTGATAATAGGTCTTGTCAAAAAGAAAAAAATTGTTGTCTAAAACTATATCCAAAAAAACACAAATGGTAGAAATAGCATTACTGCTAAGCCCGTTGTTTTTCTTAGATAAAAAACAGCGTACAGCTTCAACACCATCATTGTGAGGTATACAAGTGTATAATGATACAACGTCAATGGTGAAAATAGTGTGCTTCTGAGGATCGAAAACTCCACTCTGTGCATACAAGTTTAATTTGTTCAAAAAATGCCAAGAGTCTCTGATATAAGAGACTTCATTGGCCAAAACAGGTCCTAAAATAGCATCAATAACAATAGAAATACCCTCAATAACAGAATGTGGTGAAGAAACAATGGGCCTAAAAGGAGGATTAAATAAACACTTCAGAGTTTTTGGAATTCCAAAAATAACTCCAATCCTAGGTTCCTGCACTGTACAAAAATCAAAAACTTCATAATTAATATCACCAGACATAAGAGCCTCATATAAAAAAGAATGAATCAAACGTTGTTTGTATAGAATTTGATGAAAACTAATAGTTTCATACTCTTCTAAATTACTTAAAATTTCCAGCATTTTGTTTTTATAAGTTTCCTGCATTTTGGAATTTAATGATAATGAAAATACTGCTATTATAACTGACAAAAAAGGTATGCACTGCTGTCATCAGTGCAATATGTGTCGATACATTTCTGAAGGTCCGTACATTAACATTGATACTCTGGAGAGAACCATAGGTGTGCCAGGTTTTGTCAATTGCAATACTAAAGGTGTTGTATACATTAGTATGTGCTCTGTTTGTCCTGCCTTTTACATCGGCATGACTACCAGATGTTTAAAAACCCGTATTAGGGAGCACCTTTACAGCATTCGCCATAGATACGAAACCAATGCATTATATATAGAAATACTCTCAAAGCTTAAATATTTTTCTAAAAGGATGAGCCACAATGAGAACTTAAAATATATTTAATAATAAATAATAAAAGAACATGAAAATACTAAATATGTATTTATAGTAAACATCAGAGTTTCAGTCAAAGGAGATATTGAAAAATAATACAGCTGGGAAGAGTCGCACAGTTACAGAAAAACAATACTTAACTATTCTCACTATATTTTCCTGATGGATATTTACTATTCTTACTTACTGAATAGAGCAATACAAGATGATGTGGCTGAGTGATCCTTGTTGTCAGATCTGAGACAGAATACAGAATACTGAGAGCAATCTCCTACTAATATCTGAATATTATTTCTGGCATACAGAATGACTTTACACACATCTGGTCATCTGACTCAGTGTTCTGCACTATCCCCCATCAGTAGAAGCTGCCAGGGTTTTAGCACCTACATGTCAGTAATACATAGACAAGAGCATTGCTCAGATATGCTGCTGCTCCTGGAATGCATAAAACCATTTTAATACTTCTACTCCTCTTACAGAGCTACTAAGCCAGGTTTCTTACAGACATTGCATCTCTGACTTCATTCAAAACTGTGATATACCATCTTTATGTCCTAACTTATTTTCAGCTATTTTTTAAAGTTTGCTGCAGCTGGATTATGATTAACCTCTACTCTTCCAGTATCCTCTGTTGAAACATATACATTTAATTCAGTTACAATAATGCAAGTACATTTCTTTTTTTCCAGCAGGGCACACTGTTGATACATTTTAAAATTAAGCAGCTTTACAAATACATTTTTTTTCAAAACAAATATCAGCACAAATCAGTCTGATATCCAAATGACATATAATTCTTTGCAAAATTCAAGCTAGCTATGCTGGCATATGTTACTCACCCACTGCCCCACTTCTCCTGGCATAGCTGGCAGCACCTCCTATTGTCACATGCTACAGTAGATGTTAGGAAATACCATATGATAACACAATTGCATTTTCTTTACACAACATGACCTAAACAATTTGGATCTATCTAAAATAACCAGGCACAGAAAGAGAGAGAGGGGAAAGGAGGGAGATTGACAGTACCAGAGAGAGAGAAAATGAGAGAGAAAAGGATGCAACAAATACATTATTAAAATGGGATGTCTGTGCCATGATCCAGACCCTATCTGCAAGTTTCATATAAATGTTCTACAATGCCTGTAAAGGGGGCTTATTTCTGATGTCTACTGTCACTTTTTTATTAAGTGCATAAAGTCAGTAGTTATCAAATGAGTTTTAGTTGTTCTTCTATGCTGTAAAACCTAAAACTGTAAAATACTACCTAAGTCTTTTTAACAATTTAAAGTGTATACACATAAAGGGCATGCTTTACATTGTTTTAAAAGTATGAGACATATTTGACAGATTTCAAAGTCATGAAGTTAGAGCTGTGTTTCTCATTGTAAAATATAACTCAGAGCTTTTTTGTCAGTTAATTGCAAGGCTACGGAGCTGCAGAGCAAATAGAAACAAATCAAAACTGTGAATGTTGTTACAACTCTGTTAGTCCAGTTGTATGTTTAAAATTGTTGCCAGATGAGAATGGAGTGACCCAATTAAAAGTAATGATATTCAGCTGTTGGAGATCATAGGAACACTTTCCTACCAGATGGGAAAAGAAGAAGATTATTATTTTAGACAATATGAAATATGAACACATTCTCTTAGACTTTGAAATTGAAAGTAAAATACATGGGAAAATAATCCCGTTTTGAAAATATGCTATGACAAAAATGATTCAAAATTAATCTTATATCAGTATGCTGAAAATTCTTCTGTACTGCTTACTCTGGTGGTAAGTTGCATACCTCTGGAAAATCCAATAGAGGTTAAGCTTGCTTGCTTTGTGTTTGTACAGACAATGCAGAGAACATCAAGCTATGATGTTAGATGTCAGATTTCTAATAAAGTGCCAATAGTGCCCAATTGTGAAAAAAATATGACTAAAGTACTGCTTTTGGCAATGTCTAAAGAAAATCAAGATTATTCATTATTTCAAAGATTAAAGATAATGTCATAGTACTTGCCACATTCTAATGTAGAATCAGAACACATTTCCTCATTGTTAATAAGGTCAGGTCAGAATTGCACCAATTAGTTTAGACACACTGATTGTCATACTTGAAATAAAAATCACTAAAATTAAGACCATTTTGTTTTACTGTGTATTGAAAAGAGGTCTTGGCAGCAGCCTCAATTACTGCTGTTTATAAATGAATAATATTCAAAAAGTACGGAGCCCGCATCATATATTTCATATCTTGAGAGCTCATTTAGCTGAATCAGGCCTTGGCAGCAGCGGGAAATGCTTTGAACATTATTACTATTTACTGTAAAGAACATAACAAATAAAAGTGCCCATGTGTGATATGTATCCTAAGAGATCATTTATAAATGAAGTTATAGATGTAAATGGAAATTTGGAAATACAGTAAACTCTCAGTTAACCAGAACTCAAGTAACCGTCACTCTCAAGCAACTGGCAAAAGAACATTGAAGAAATGTGCAATTTCATGTGTTGCACTTTCTGTTTTCCTTCCGCAGAAACATACCTTACATTTTTACAGTTTTAGCATTTTAAAAAGAAAGATAGGAATAAATACCTCTCTCCCCAACCTGAGAATAAGTCAAACCAAACAAATAGTATAGGGTACAGTATTAGTCAGGCCTATTTTTAATAGTAACTCTCAAGCAACCAGAAACTACAGTTGTCTGGCATCTACCAATCCCCATGGGTGCTGGTAAACTGAAAGTTTACTGTAGTAGATGATATAGGATTTTTTTATCCCATACAGACAAGGTTTTTGAATCTCATTGTTATTTATTTATGCCATGGATATGCTACAATTATGTATTCTCTGCAACTTAAAATTTTATTGCAGGTGATATTATTGTACAGACATGTATAACACTTACTGAACTGTCATATAGTTTTTGCTTTAATGCCACAGACATTTTTTGAATTATATTTTTTATATATTGCAGGTCTTTATAATTTAAATTTCATTGTAGTCTTGCAGATAATTGTAATCCTCTATTAGGTATCGGTAAGTGGTTAGATATTATTATACTGTATAATACATTTTTGAAAGTTGTGTGAATAAAATTTGGTTTTCTGAATATATCGATATGCTGATATAATGAGTACTCCATTAAGGATATACCTACTTTTTTGGTACTTATTTTTTAGTTAGATGGCAGTAATGTTTGTTTTGTAAAGCCAAATGCATATCAGGTGTGATTACAAATTATTTTGCACTTCAGTGCATCTGCTCCAGAATTAATACAGTATTAGCAAGATGTCATATTTTACATGCCTGTAACAAGTACATGTTAAAACTTTAGATTCTTTGTTATGTTTTTTGAAGGCAATTTATCTGATGTTACTGCTCATGGTCCAAGTGGCAAAGTATAAATACTGATTGATGTGTGTTCATACATAAAATATTCTGTAATAGGTCTATGATTATCATTGACATTACACTCAGTCATGCAGCTTGCAGTTGTCTGTCCACTTTTTAAAGCATGCACCATTACTTAGCTGTAAATGAAGGAATCTCAGAAAAGAATTTGCTCATATGCAGCCCTGCTTTAATGTTTGCTAAATACAACATGCACATGTTATGGAATATGAATAATTCAATATCTGTGTCCAGAAGGTACCAAAATATTACTAATGCCCTCAAATGTAATACGGTAAGATGTTACTGTTATATTTGAGTTCTATCATAGGATCCTGACTGCCATTTTCTAGTAAGCTGTTGAGACGCAAGCGTGCACATCTGTGTAGTCTGTCAGTTAATCAGTTTGTTTATATTTTGTACTGCTGCTTTCCATCCTGATGTGTTTCTATGTAATAAAGCATATAAATGAACTTCCCCACCTGTTCGTCTTCACTTGTAAAACAAGACGAGTGACATCAGCCATCTGTACTATGGGGTAAGGATGTGGCTTGGCATACTCTATGTTCTTGGATGTTCTCATATGCATGCATTTCTTTATGATCATATCTCAATAATTATTACTTACAGAGGCCAGAAAATGTTTACAACAGTCTAAGTTAATGACCACAGAATGGATCTGTACATACATTGCTCAGAGATATCACTGCACATATTTATTTACTGTACAGAGGACAATTTGGAAAAATATGCATTTTTTTGTAAAATGAGGTGAGATAGCACAAACCAGTATTAGAATGTGAGTGCATAATGAATGCTCACAGCTACAGGACTGCTATGGTGTTATCCAGTGGTTTTATTTGTAAACATTTTAGCTGGAGTACCAGGAGAGAATTTTAGGAACTCAAAATTCTGTGATATTCATTCATCTTTTTTGCATATTCAGTAATATAGAAATGTGCAGACTGAATGCAATGCTTGAGTTTATGACTGTGGTATGAGATTCCTGTTTAAATAGGTGATTGAGTTATGTGTCTCATATGTTAATGGTAGAGACAGAATCATGTTCATTACTGTTATAGTTGCTACTTTTTGGGGTTGTGTTCTGTACGTATTATTCAATCCCTGGGGCAGATGCTGGATTTTGTTTATGATAAGCGAAACGAGAAAACATGTTGAGGAAATGGAGCAGTGGCGAGCTGAAATTTAACTTGATGTATAAGAGGAAAATCTTGGGTGATATATGCAAAAATTCATCTTGTCGGGTTTTATTAATATCATTAAAGGAAAATGTGTTTACTTTAGTGAGTGGTATAATATAACACTATCAACAGGGTATAAACTTGTGACTATAGCTGGTACAGCTTGTGCTAGTGTGTGAGCGACAGCCACAGTGTGGGCACTATTTGACTTATTTTTGAATACTTGTGATATCATGCAGAAAAGAGAGCTGCAACATTAGTATTTTATTATTACAAGATTTGGTAGAAGGTGATTATTGCAAATTAGTGTTTGGTCTTGTATTATCTCTGAACTTTGTCTCAGTTTCTGTTATGTTTGTCTATTTTACTTGGCTGTTAAGCTTTGGGCAACAGGAAAGTTGCAGGCTGTATAAAAAAAATGTGTGTATATCATTTTTGTTCTGGTAGGTGCAAAGAGGTTAGCAGATGCATATACCTGGTCAAACATGTTAGGCTCACGTCTTTTTGTTTATTCTATACAAGTCAAAAAAAAGGTTTTTGAACAATACACCACTAGTCCCTTCAAATATGAGTAGGTATAATATAGCAAAAAGAATTTTGAAAGGACTTATGCAGATTACACTAGTGTCATAAGTTGTAAACGCAGCTCACTATGTCGAGTACGCAATACCTTGAGTTGTAAAAAATTCACAAGAAGTTAGTCACGTAATATCTATGATACCGACAGAAAAAGCTGTCAGTGTAAAGCGATATATCCAGATACACACAGCTATTCAGCTCGAATGTCCGCTATTGTAAATACAATTAGCAGTATACAGTACCTTGGGTTGTGGGAAATTCACAGAAAAAATCAGTCGCGTAGTAAAAAGTTACCGACAGGTCCAACTGTCAGAATTTAACCATATATCCAAGAATTTCACATCCAGCTTTTCAGCTCAAGAATCCACTTTCAAAAGTACTGTTTTACGTTAAACACGGTACCAATATTAACTTGCAATTCAAACTAATATTCTCGCCAAACAATGCTTGTACTGTACAGTTTAAATCATCAAGCATAAGGTGGGTAAAACACTTTATTTAAACAAACAAGGCAAGCGCTTTCAACTAGGTCTTCATCAGGCCAAACAGTTTTACTTACAATTAGCTTCCTTTATATAAGTACTGCAATAATGATGTCATTTCCTGATGTGAACTTTTTTTAAAAACATACTTAATTTATAAATACACTTAAAATACAATTAAACTGAACTAATCCACATATTTCTTCATCCTTTATACAATACAGATGTAATTTGCGTATGGTATAGTTATATCAGTTTTTTGGCTTCATATCGTAATTTGCCATATTTTGTATCAGAGCTATCGTTCGGATTGTAGATATGTAACATATACAATGTATATTACGATACATGAACTTTCTATTATATTATAAACCTGTTACTTTATAAGGACTTTATTTGGTAAAATGTCCGTAACTCAACAAGCATATGCATTTTGGCATATATGTGTGTGCGCAACTAATCTCTTCATTGACAATATTTAAAAATGTATGTATTACAATATTTAACGCCAAATCTCTTATATTTAGTGCCACATCTCTTGTATTTAGATATATTTAATACTTGATACAAAGTTAATATTAAGAGTTGGCTGTACAGCCTATCAACTATTCGCTGCTTTAAAATAGATAAAAATGAGTAAAAATTAATATTCCTAACTTTAAACTGAATAAGACTTATTACCATAGAACAGTTAATAAACAGTGCATATGTATGTATATAAACAATGCAGTTAACAGAACAACTTAGAGGAACTAACTATTGAAACATAACACATTAACATGTGCTTATATATGTGAAGTTAATAGTATAGTATGTATTTAGTCGATTTTCAATACCACAATACTTATTCACAAGGCTCTTATTTAGCTTGTACGTGGTATTAAACTGTATAAATAAAATATATAAGAAATATATAAGTATATAAAAAATTCTATATGTAAAAATACCTCAAAATATACTGAATTAGATAAGTCATAAAAATTTCATATTATAAACTCGTTGTGTATATAAAAATTATATATATAATATGGTTATTAATGCATAACTAGACTTTCATATTATAAACTAGTTGTGTATATAAAAATTATATATATAATATGGTTATTAATGCATAACTAAAATCTTATGCAGCAATGCAATTAAAAACTCAATTAAAAGTCATGTAAGCATAATACATAAAACAGGATAACAAACATAAAGAGGGTGAATGTGCCTTAATTTATATAGACAATATAATATAGTAAAATGAAATACTTCTATACATGCAAAGACCAACTTACATTAATATATATTTTTAGATAAATAGATAGATAAGGCTTATGAAAATTATACATAAATATATATTTGCATACGTGCATGTTGTATATATTTACACACACTCACACATAATACATAATCATAATTGCATATGTGCATATATGAATCTACATTATGTTAAGAATATGCTTTTTATATTAGCAGTTAGTAATATATACTGTTCGCAAAGGCAGACATATAATATTGACAAGGTCATGACTATATTAAACTATATGAATTTTAATGCCAAGCTATTATTTAATAGATGTCCATTACAAAGAACTAACTCATAGTTCAATAGAATAAATTTCAAATTTAATATATAAAAAATATATAAAAAATATATAAAATATTAGATAGATGAGACTACTATTGAAATATCTCTATATCTTATTTTGAATAATAAATCCAAATTCTATAAACTATGAAATAGTCATACTAAAATATGGGTCTAAGTGAAAGGGTTATCTCTTTAGCTTTTTAGCTTTTAAAGCAGGTTTAATAGAAACCCTGTCATTCAGGCCCGGGATACGATCCGCCCTCAACCTGATAATCCACTTTGCTTCTTTTTGCTCTGTTTTATTGAACACATCTCCTCCTCTGATATTTATAAGGTTGGTGTCAATCACTTGAAATATAAAACTGTGTTCAACTGAAGTACTACTTACATGTTTTGATAAGGCATTTTTCTGTGAGGATATCCTAATGTGATAGAGATGTTCTCTGATCCTATCCCTCAGTCTGCGGTCTGTTTTGCTGACATAATATGCGGCACAGTAAGTACATGTGGCAAGATATATTACATGCTCAGTGTCACATGTGGCTTTAGCAAAAAATGTAAACTTCTGTGAGGTTACCGGATGTGTGAAAGTGTTAGTAATCTTAATATAATCACAATATTTACATTTATTACATCTGTCGGTGCCAACGTGATCAATACACTCATCTCTACCATTCACTCTGCCAGGTCCACATAACATCCTGTACATATTGAGCTTATTCTTGTAGGTAAAATGAGGTGAATTTTCTATTAAAGCAGATATGTTGGGATCAGTAAGCAGTATATCCCAATGTTTATTATATATGCTTCTAATTTCTTTTATGTCTTGTGTATAATACAATGGGATCCTGACCCTATTGTCTATATTATTTGAGGGAGTTGTACCTTCTACTACAATATTACTTTCTGAAAAATATGGTGAAGCTTTCTCCTTCCTTAGATTCTCAATGTCAGATATATTTGCATTGATCTCTTCTATTCCATATGACCGATTTAAGAATTTTTGTACCAATCCATCCATTTCTGTCTGAAACCCTTGTTGGTCAGAGCTCAGTCTGGATATCCTCATGGCTTGACCCTTAATAATATTATTAAATATATGATTGGGATGCATACTGCTACGATGTAAGTATGTGTTTCTATAACAATCTTTTCTATAAATGCCTGTATTTAATAAACCATTAGGCAAGCTCTGCACAAATACATCTAGGTATGCAATACAGTCATAAGACTTAATCATGGCAAATTTCAAATACTCAGTTGTTGTGTTCATATCTTGATATAATTCTGTAAGTTTTGAATCTTCAGCTTTCCAAATGAGGAAGAGATTGTCTACAAAACGTGTGTAGAACAAGACATTCTCTTTGAATTTACACATTTTAAACAAGTTTTCTATTTCCCAATCAGCCATAACAAGGTTGGCGTAGCTATTGGCACATGACGTGCCCATAGCCATGCCATCCCGTTGTACATATAGCTGATTGTCAAAAGTAAACACATTATTGGAAAGAACTATTTCTATTAATTGACAAATTACTTCTATTTTACTGTCTGTGTATGTGCCATCTCTCTTTAAGCACCTCGTGATACTTAATATCCCTTCATTATTTGGGATAATAGTAAAGAGAGACTGGACATCTAAAGTAACTAGAATATCTCTACCTTGCTTATAAGTTGTAAACATATTCTCATATAATTGGGTCAAAAAGTGTTTGGTATCTTTCAATATATAATTAAATTTATTCACAATAGGTCTTAGGAGGTATTCCAGATACAAAGAAATAGGTTCCGTGATCCACCCCCGTCCAGCTACTATTGGTCTCATAGGGGGATCTGTTTCATGTTTGTGGATTTTCGGTATTCCTTGTATACAAGGGATGGTTGGATGTTCCACATGGAAATATCTGTATAATTCTTCATTAATTTTTCCTTCACACAACATAGCTTGTAGTGTGCTTTCAACATTCATACATATATTATTCACTGTATGCCTAGTTATTTTTTGATAGAATTTTTTATCACTTAACATGGTATTCATACTAGCTACATATTTTTTCATATCCATAATAACTGTAGGTCCACCCTTGTCTGCTGGTCTAATCATAATATTTTTATCTTCTCTCAGTGTTCTTAACGCTCTTCTTTCTCTGGGTCTAAGGTTACCATGCCATTTTCTTTCCTTATTAATGTTTTCATTAATATGTAGGTCCTGTTCAACTAATTTGGTGAATGCATCAATGAGGGGATGTAATGTAGGAATATATGTAGAGGGTTTTTTAAATTTATGCCCATCACATACTGAATTTCCCAAGTCAAGTTTTAACTGTAGATTTCGTGTAAAGAATTTTAAATCCATCACATTATCTGAAATATCACTTCTATTTGAGGGAAGAAAAGTAAGTCCCTTCTCTAAAACATAGATTTCATCCTTAGTTAGGTCCCTACTAGAAATGTTCCATATCAGGGATTCTTGCCTCCCTGCCACATCTTCTTTAGAGTGGGCCTACCTGATTGGACTCTGCTGTACGTTTCTTCTGACGTCCTCTGCTTATAGAGCGATTCCTTGTTCCTCCTCCTCTCCAATGATCCACTATGGGGAAAGGGGCAGTTCGATAATTATCAGAAGTCTCTATGTGTGCTGGGTTATCTGTATTGGTAATATTGGTTATATTGGGTTGATTAGTGTTATTAACATCTATATGCTCACATATGTCAACTCTTGTATTGGCGTCCTCATATACAGAGATGTCATGTATTGTTGCTACTGGAGACGCAAGATTTTCATTGTTGGCTTCACTATGTATTAGTGCTCTAGTTACTACCACATTTCTTTTCTCTGTTATCTGTTTATTTTTATTCTTAACAGCATCATGCCCATTCGTGTTAGTAGCAGGCTTAGCAGCATCTACATCATTTGCCTTATTATTATTATTATTACTATAATTGTCTCTATTATTTTATCCGACCATCCCTTGTATACAAGGAATACCGAAAATCCACAAACATGAAACAGATCCCCCTATGAGACCAATAGTAGCTGGACGGGGGTGGATCACGGAACCTCTTTCTTTGTTTCTGGAATACCTCCTAAGACCTATTGTGAATAAATTTAATTATATATTGAAAGATACCAAACACTTTTTGACCCAATTATATGAGAATACGTTTACAACTTATAAGCAAGGTAGAGATATTCTAGTTACTTTAGATGTCCAGTCTCTCTTTACTATTATCCCAAATAATGAAGGGATATTAAGTATCACGAGGTGCTTAAAGAGAGATGGCACATACACAGACAGTAAAATAGAAGTAATTTGTCAATTAATAGAAATAGTTCTTTCCAATAATGTGTTTACTTTTGACAATCAGCTATATGTACAACGGGATGGCATGGCTATGGGCACGTCATGTGCCAATAGCTACGCCAACCTTGTTATGGCTGATTGGGAAATAGAAAACTTGTTTAAAATGTATAAATTCAAAGAGAATGTCTTGTTCTACACACGTTTTGTAGACAATCTCTTCCTCATTTGGAAAGCTGAAGATTCAAAACTTACAGAATTATATCAAGATATGAACACAATAACTGAGTATTTGAAATTTACCATGATTAAGTCTTATGACTGTATTGCATACCTAGATGTATTTGTGCAGAGCTTGCCTAATGGTTTATTAAATACAGGCATTTATAGAAAAGATTGTTATAGAAACACATACTTACATCGTAGCAGTATGCATCCCAATCATATATTTAATAATATTATTAAGGGTCAAGCCATGAGGATATCCAGACTGAGCTCTGACCAACAAGGGTTTCAGACAGAAATGGATGGATTGGTACAAAAATTCTTAAATCGGTCATATGGAATAGAAGAGATCAATGCAGATATATCTGACATTGAGAGCTTCACCATATTTTTCAGAAAGTAATATTGTAGTAGAAGGTACAACTCCCTCAAATAATATAAACAACAGGGTCAGGATCCCATTGTATTATACACAAGACATAAAAGAAATTAGAAGCATATATAATAAACATTGGGATATACTGCTTACTGATCCCAACATATCTGCTTTAATAGAAAATTCACCTCATTTTACCTACAAGAATAAGCTCAATATGACCAGGATGTTATGTGGACCTGGCAGAGTGAATGGTAGAGATGGGTGTATTGATCACGTTGGCACCGACAGATGTAATAAATGTAAATATTGTGATTATATTAAGATTACTAACACTTTCACACATCCGGTAACCTCACAGAAGTTTACATTTTTTGCTAAAGCCACATGTGACACTGAGCATGTAATATATCTTGCCACATGTACTTACTGTGCCGCATATTATGTCAGCAAAACAGACCGCAGGCTGAGGGATAGGATCAGAGAACATCTCTATCACATTAGGATATCCTCACAGAAAAATGCCCTATCAAAACATGTAAGTAGTACTTCAGTTGAACACAGTTTTATATTTCAAGTGATTGACACCAACCTTATAAATATCAGAGGAGGAGATGTGTTCAATAAAACAGAGCAAAAAGAAGCAAAGTGGATTATCAGGTTGAGGGTGGATCGTATCCCGGGCCTGAATGACAGGGTTTCTATTAAACCTGCTTTAAAAGCTAAAAAGCTAAAGAGATAACCCTTTCACTTAGACCCATATTTTAGTATGACTATTTCATAGTTTATAGAATTTGGATTTATTATTCATAATAAGATATAGAGATATTTCAATAGTAGTCTCATATATCTAATATTTTATATATTTTTTATATTTTTTATATATTAAATTTGAAATTTATTCTATTGAAATATGAGTTAGTTCTTTGTAATGGACATCTATTAAATAATAGCTTGGCATTAAAATTCATATAGTTTAATATAGTCATGACCTTGTCAATATTATATGTCTGCCTTTGCGAACAGTATATATTACTAACTGCTAATATAAAAAACATATTCTTAACATAATGTCGATTCATATATGCACATATGCGATTATGATTATGTATTATGTGTGAGTGTGTGTATATATACAACATACACGTGTGCAAATATATATTTATGTATAATTTTCATAAGCCTTATCTATCTATTTATCTAAAAATATATATTAATGTAAGTTGGTCTTTGCATGTATAGAAGTATTTCATTTTACTATATTATATTGTCTATATAAATTAAGGCACATTCACCCTCTTTATGTTTGTTATCCTGTTTTATGTATTATGCTTACATGACTTTTAATTGAGTTTTTAATTGCATTGCTGCATAAGATTTTAGTTATGCATTAATAACCATATTATATATATAATTTTTATATACACAACTAGTTTATAATATGAAAGTCTAGTTATGCATTAATAACCATATTATATATATAATTTTTATATACACAACGAGTTTATAATATGAAATTTTTATGACTTCTCTAATTCAGTATATTTTGAGGTATTTTTACATATAGAATTTTTTATATACTTATATATTTCTTATATATTTTATTTATACAGTTTAATACCACGCACAAGCTAAATAAGAGCCTTGTGAATAAGTATTGTGGTATTGAAAATCGACTAAATACATACTATACTATTAACTTCACATATATAAGCACATGTTAATGTGTTATGTTTCAATAGTTAGTTCCTCTAAGTTGTTCTGTTAACTGCATTGTTTATATACATACATATGCACTGTTTATTAACTGTTCTATGGTAATAAGTCTTATTCAGTTTAAAGTTAGGAATATTCATTTTTACTCATTTTATCTATTTTAAAGCAGCGAATAGTTGATAGGCTGTACAGCCAACTCTTAATATTAACTTTGTATCAAGTATTAAATATATCTAAATACAAGAGATGTGGCGCTAAATATAAGAGATTTGGCGTTAAATATTGTAATACATACATTTTTAAATATTGTCAATGAAGAGATTAGTTGCGCACACACATACATGCCGAAATGCATATGCTTGTTGAGTTACGGACATTTTACCAAATAAATTCCTTATAAAGTAACAGGTTTATAATATAGTAGAAAGTTCATGTATCATAATATACATTGTATATGTTACATATCTACAATCCGAACGATAGCTCTGATACAAAATATGGCAAATTACGATATGAAGCCAAAAAACTGATATAACTATAGCATACGCAAATTACATCTGTATTGTATAAAGGATGAAGAAATATGTGGATTAGTTCAGTTTAATTGTATTTTAAGTGTATTTATAAATTAAGTATGTTTTTAAAAAAAGTTCACATCAGGAAATGACATCATTATTGCAGTACTTATATAAAGGAAGCTAATTGTAAGTAAAACTGTTTGGCCTGATGAAGACCTAGTTGAAAGCGCTTGCCTTGTTTGTTTAAATAAAGTGTTTTACCTGCCTTACGCTTGATGATTTAAACTGTACAGTACAAGCATTGTTTGGCGGGAATATTAGTTTGAATTGCAAGTTAATATTGGTACCATGTTTAATGTAAAACAGTACTTTTGAAAGTGGATTCTTGAGCTGAAAAGCTGGATGTGAAATTCTTGGATATATGGTTAAATATTGACAGTTGGACCTGTCGGTAACTTTTTACTACGCGACTGATTTTTTTCTGTGAATTTCCCACAACCCAAGGTACTGTATACTGCTAATTGTATTTACAATAGCGGACATTCGAGCTGAATAGCTGTGTGTATCTGGATATATAGCTTTACACTGACAGCTTTTTCTGTCGGTATCATAGATATTACGTGACTAACTTCTTGTGAATTTTTTACAACTCAAGGTATTGCGTACTCGACATAGTGAGCTGCGTTTACAACTTATGACACTAGTGTAATCTGCATAAGTCCTTTCAAAATTCTTTTTGCTATATTATTCTATACAAGGTTTAAGGTGATTCAGAGATGTGAAATGCAATACTGACAGCTACATGGTTTTTAGTTTCAAGGAAATGGAATGAGTGAGTGCAATATTAATCTTGTTATTTATGATGGAAATAATAGGTTACGTATTAAATACTATTTTGGCTGTCTATATGTTGCTGAAAGGATAAATCCAATGCTAAGAACTATTTCCTCTTTTAAGTATCAAATGAATGAGTAATAGAAGTCATTGCCCTATGTCTTACATGTTTTGATGAATGCTGTATTTTAGAACATATATATTACAGGATAATTCAAACAGAAAATGTCAGTAAGGCATGTTTCAAAGGGAATCATTTTTGGGTCAACATGTGGTCTAATGGGAAGCTTTATTTGTGTCATTGTAGACGACTAGTAGGAATGCACTATATGAAACTCTACAGCTATTTAATGTAATCTGTGTTTGTGTTTTGCTATTAAATAAGTAGTTGAAGATACATTCTGCAAAGGATGATGTTAAGTCTGTATGAAATATATTTCTGGTTGTACATTTAATAATAGCTGGCCATGTTAAGATACTTGCTTTGTTATCTGTTGCTTTCATGACTAATAATGAAAGTAAATACAAAACTTAGTAGTGTTCTCTATTAGCATATTAAGTTAAAATTCAATATAATTAAATACAGAAACACATCTGTCTACTTACAACACAACATGGTGGTTAAATTGGGAAATTCTACTCACTGATTAAAAACCAGTCAAATCATGATTATTCAAACAAACAAACAAACAAAAGCAAAATTGTGGCGTGTGAATCTTCTGAGAATCACTATCAATGTGCCCAATGTAATACTTTCAAAGTGATAATCTAGTATTGTAAAGTCATACATTTCATAACCATTTTGTAGTTGCTTATTCAATCCTTGTACTGTCTGTATCAATGAAGAATACTTTTTTGGATGAGTGGTACAGTTTAATACAGAATAGCTGTGTACTTCTTGGGAAGGTGCTGCTGATTCATAAAATATGAAAACATATAAAATTGTGAAAAAAATATCGTAGGGAAGCTGGGGATTACTTAAAAATATCTGAAGTAAAATGTTGTACTCCCCGACACACACACACACACACACACACACACACACACACACACACACACACACACACGCACACACGCACACACACACACACACACACACACACACACACACACACACACACACACACACACACACACACACACACACACACACACACGATATGCTGGAAGTATACTACAGTTCTACAATGTTAAATGTTAACAGGAGGATGTAAAGATCACAGTGTTCCCCATTCCATACTTTGTTAGTCTTGTAGACCTTGCTCCTTTATGACAAATCAACTTATGTTTTGAAGTGGCTCAAGGACATAAGCTTTCTTACAGTTACTTGTAATGTGATCCATAACCTAGCATTTTTGATCAGGAAGAATTTTTTTTTCTTGCTTTCAAAAATGTGACTGTTAACACTGAGCAGCAGTTATTTTTTGCACTGGCACTGTGCAAGAAAAAGCTAATACTAGTCGTAAATCGAGTGCAGTGTCTAGACAACATTTATAAGCCCAAATCAAGTCCATAAATGAAACAGAGTTGATTTTAAGGTGTCTTGGTCTTGCTTTATAGTTACTGGCAAACTGATTTGTATAGAACTTTCAGATTCTTCTTCTTCTTTCGGCTGCTCCCGTTAGGGGTCGCCACAGCAGATCAACTGTTTCCATTTCTTCCTGTCCTCTGCATCTTGCTCTGTCACACCAACCACCTGCATGTCCTCTCTCACCACATCCATAAACCTTATCTTAGGCCTTTCTCTTTTCCTGTTACCTCGCAGCTTCATCCTTAGCATCTTTTTCCCAATATACTCTGAATCCCTCCTCAGCACATGCCCAAACCAACTTAATCTTGCATCTCTGGCTTTGTCTCCAAACCTTCCAACCTGGGCTGACCCTCTAATATACTTATTCCTAATCCTGTCCATCCTCATCACACTCAGTGCAAATCTTAACATCTTCAACTCTGCCACATCAAGCTCTGACTCCTGCCTTTTTGTCAATGCCAATGTCTCCAACCCATATAACATAGCTGGTCTCACTACCCTCTTGTAGACCTTCCCTTTCACTCTTACTGGTACTCATCTTTCAAAAATCACTCCTGACACTCTTCTCCACCCACTCCATCCTGCCTGTACTCTCTTCTTCATCTCTCTTCCACAATCACCATTACTCTGAACTGTTGATCCCAAGTATTTAAACTCATCCACTTTTACCATCTCTACTCCCTTCATCCTCACCATTCCTCTACCCTCCCTCTTATTTACACACATATATTCTGTTTTAGCCCTGCTGACCTTCATACCTCTCCTCTCTAGAGCATATCTTCACCTCTCCAGGGTCTCCTCCACCTGTTCCCTACTCTCACTACAGATCACAATGTCATCTGCAAACAACCTAGTCCATGGGGACTCCTGTCTGATCTCGTCTGTCAACCTGTCCATCACCATTGCAAATAAGAACGGGCTCAGAGCTGATCCTTGATGTAATCCCACCTCCACCTTAAACGCATCCGTCACTCCCACCGCAGACCTCACCGTTGTCACACTACCCTTGTACATATCCTGTACCACTCTTACATACATCTCTGACACTCCCGACTTCCTCATACAGTACTACAACTCCTTTCTAGGCACCCTGTCATATGCTTTCTCTAAATCCACAAGACACAATGCAACTCCTTCTGACCTTCTCTGTACTTCTCCATCAACACTCTCAGAACAAACATTGCATCTGTAGTGCTCTTTCCAGGCATGAAACCATACTGCTGATCACTAATCATCACCTCCCTTCTTAACCTAGCTTCCACTACTCTTTCCCATAACTTCATGCTGTGACTGATCAGTTTAATCCCTCTGTAGTTACTACAGCTCTGCACATCACCCTTATTCTTAAAAATCAGTACCAAAACACTTTTTCTGCTTTCCTCAGGCATCCTCTCACTTTCCAAGATTTCATTAAACAATCTAGTTAAAAACTCCACTGCCATTTCACCTAAACACCTCCATGCTTCCACAGGTATGTCATCTGGACCAACAGCCTTTCCATTCTTCATCCTCTTCATAGCTATCCTTACTTCCTCCTTGCTAATCTACTGTACTTCATGATTCACTATCCGCACATCATCCAACCTTCTCTCCATCTCATTCTCTTCATTCATCAGCCCCTCAAAGTACTCTTTCCATCTGCTCAATACACTCTCCTCGTGTGTGAGTACATTTCCCTCATTATCCTTTATCACCCTTACCTGCTGCACATCTTTACTAGTTCTGTCCCTCTGTCTAGCCAATTGGTACAGGTCCTTTTCTCCCTCCTTAGTGTCCAACCTTTCATACAACTCTTCATATGCCTTATCCTTAGCCACCTCTCTCTTTGCCATGCACCTCATCTCCTTAAACTCCTGTCTACTTTCTTCATCTCTTTGACAATCCCACTTCTTCGCCAACCTCTTTCTCTGTATACTCTCCTGTACTTCTTCATTCCACCACCATGTCTCCTTGTCGTCCTTCCTCTGTCCAAATGTCATACCAAGCACCTTTCTAGCCATCTCTTTTACTAGCTCTGCTGTAGTTACCCAGCTATTCGGTAACTCTTCACTGCCACACAGTGCCTGTCTTAACTCTTCCCTGAACATCACCTCACAATTACCCTTTTTCAATTTCCACCATTTTATCCTTGGTGCTGCCCTCACACTCATCCTCCTCTTCTTGATCACCAATGTCATCCTACAAACCACCATCCTATGCTTCCTAACTACACTTTACCCTGCCAGCACTTTACAGTGTCCAATCTCCTTCAGACTGGCCCTTCTACATAAGATATAATCCACCTGTGAGCATCTTCCTCCACTCTTGTATGTCACCCTATGCTCCGCCCTCTTGTTAAAATATGTATTCACCACAGCCATGTCCATCCTTTTCGCAAAATCCACTACCATCTGACCTTCTGCATTCCTTTGCTTAACACCATACCTACCCATCACTTCCTCTTCCCCTCTCTTTCCTTCACCAACATGCCCATTGAAATCTGCTCCAATCACCAGTCTCTCACCCTTGGGTACAGTCATCACCACTTCATCCCACTCACTCCAAAATGTTTCTTTCTCATCCATCGCACACCCAACTTGTGGAGCATATGCACTAACAACATTCATCATTACACCATCAATTTCCAGCTTCATAAACATCACTCTATCCAACATTCTTTTCACATCCAAAACACTCTTAGCATACTATTCCTTCAAGATAATGCCTATGCCATTTCTCCTCCCATCCACACCATGATAAAACAATTTGAAACCGCCTCCGATACACCTACCCTTGCTCCCCTTTCATCTGGTCTCTTGCACACACAATATACCAACCTTCCTTTGGTCCATCATATCAGCTAGCTCTCTCCCTATACCAGTCATACTGCCAACATTCAAAGTTCCGACACTCACTATCACAATCCTAGCCTTTACCTGCCTTCAGGCATGCCTTCCCCCTCTTCTCCTCCTTCGGCCAACAGTAGCCGAACCTTCAGATTCTAATGAGCATAATTCTTTTGTGAGAACTGCAGACATATAAGACAAGAGCCCATTCTATACCACTGGTCTAACTAAGTTCTTAACTAAAGCAAGGAGGACATATTTTTATTTTGGGGTGACTGATCTCAAAATAGTTTTGATAATACAGTAACATTTTCTAACAAACATATTAGCATGGACAGCAAAGAATGTTGTTTGCTAATATCCCAAGATATATAAATTCGATTTGACTGATTGTGATTTGCTGATTCAATGTGTAAGAGTAAGTATTGCTGGAACAGCATAAATACTTGACTTTGGATTAACTACTGTTGAATTAAACTTGGTATTTTCTTGATCAGATAAAGAGTTGGTTCAAGTAAGACTTTTTTCCCTCAGTATTATGTATTGTTGGCATAGTTGACATAAAGGCATTTTAAAGGACTTGCTCCATGAGTGATCTTTGAGGAATGCCTCCCCAGACATGGCATGGCTTACATAAAGTCATTAAGACTAATCCTAGAGCATGCCTCTCCAGCAATCAAGTATTCCTGAAGTTCAGTTCCTAATTTTTTCTATCCTTTAACAATTTTTTCTATCCTTTAACAATTTGGAAATCGATCGTATAAAGTACAGTTTAAAGTGTCATTCAATTAGTGTAGATGCAACAGAAGAGTAGGGATGAAGTTGAATGCCTTAGCTAAATATAAGAAAACAATATTTGCTGATAGGTCATCATTCACAGCATTAGTGTGTAACTGTAGTGAGTTATACACAAATTTCCTTGGTTGCATCCATATTGATTTATATAATTTCTGATAAAGTTATCTGCCTGAATGCGTTTAAGTAATCATTTTTAAAAACATTTCCTCACTATGCATACTATAGTTTTCTCTGGTACGAGTATCATTCCATTTATGTAGTCGAATAATGTTTATAGATTTCCAAATACTAGGAATATAACCATGTTTCTAGATCCATTGAGGAAGGAATGATTTTTTCAGTTGTATCCTCAATATCCCTTAATGTTTTTTTATTTATATAATAATTACATGTGATAATCCACTAACTGAACTAGTCTGTAGGCCCCTTTCAGACAGAGACAACAAATGTAACTATAACAAAGAATGAGGATGAAGTGGCAAAAAAATACAAACAATCATAACACAAATACAAGCTGAATTTGCAACAAAACATGAACATTTATGCAATATACATCACATATATATTTTAGTTGTATAACACAATAAAATAATGCACGTAAAGGGGAGCAACATGGACGCTATTTACAAAATAGCCATTCAAAGTACATTTTTGCCAAAAACATCCTGAATAAGTAGAGACAATGGCTGGAATTCAGAAAGAACCCCACCATGATTACAAACAGCTAAGGACAAAAGGAGCTATTTCTGCAGTTGCAGAACATATGATTCAGAGACACATTAGCCACAATGATGAAGACCTCATTGTTGCCTAATTTGCAAGTCTCTGAATCGTGTGGTGTTGCTGCTAGTCGAAATCAGCTTTTTCCTGTGGTAATCATCATTGGTGGCCAGTGCATCGCACTGTCACAGGTACCCCCCTCATTTACTCTCCAATGCACAGAGTACATTCAAACATGCACACACACACACACACACACACACATTACAGAACATCTCTGACATTGCCTCTTATTTTTTCCTGTCCCTTATAATTCACAGATGATTACATTCATTTAACAATGCCAGACTTAGGTTCATAAGTTCATAGATAGGTATTAGGCTATCAGCCCTGGGGCCTATATAAGCCTAGCCAAAAAATTCCCCGGTTTTCGCCACCCAAGAAAGTTATTTTCCAGTGCCCCTGTCTAGCAGAACCACAGAAGTGATTCTTGGGGTGAATTTCCTATTTCCCATCTAATTGTCGAGATTTTTCTTAAAGAGGGCTAATGAGGAGCTTTGCTTGACATGAATGGGTAGTCTGTTCCAGAGCATAGGAAGTCTCTGTGACAGGAATCTATCCCTCCAGCGTGTTCTGTTTATTGTGGTGACAAGTTTTAGGTCCCTGGAGCTAGTGACTCAGAGGGATTGGGGTTTCTTTAAGCGTAGCATGTCCAACAGATTTGGGTTTGACATGGCTTTGTATGTTAGGCAGAGGTCTCCTCTGAGTAGGCAATATGCGATGGAGTAGAGCTGGAGTTTTTTGAGACAGTCTGTGTATGGCATCTGTTTGATGCTGGTAATCCTCTTAGTGAGGTATTTCTGTGGCCTTTCTGGTTGTTATAGATGTCTTGCAAGGTACGTGCCAAACAGGGTGTTGTACTCTATAATGGGTCTGATGAGGGATATGTAGAGAGGAACAATAACCTCTTTTTTTCTGGAGGTGAACCCCTTTGTGATGAGGTGTGCCACATAGAAGGATTTCCTGGCTACTGTGGAGATGTGATTATCAAAGCAGGGACTACTGTCCACCTGGGTCTTAAGGTCTCTTATCACACTTTCAGTGTTTAGTAGGCTACCACTTATGTGGTAGTTCATGGGTACAGTGTTTTTCCCAACGGGGATGACAATGCACTTCTTGGCATTGAGCTTGAGGGCATGACTTTGACACCAAGCATCAGTCTCAGTGAGGCCCCTTTGTAGAATATCCACATCATTAGGCAATTCTGGTATGGCACCTAGTTTGCAGTCAACGGTAAACTTCATCAACCAAAGACCTGCTGTATTAGCCTGGACTTCTGAGAAGTAGATGTCAAACAGGAGAGGACCCAGGACTGATCCCTGTGGCACTCCACTTGTCACTGGTCTGAAGTTGGATTTGGAGTCGGTTACTTTCACTGTGTGGGTTCTGTCAGTGAGTGAGTTGGCTACCCATCTTGTGACATAGGGATTTATGTCCAGTCTTGTGAATTTATCTATAATTCCAGAGTGGGGGATGGTGTTGAAAGCCTTGTTGAGGTCAAGATATGTTGTGTGCACCACGTTACCTTCATCCATGGCTCTGCTGACTGCTTCAAAGAAGTCAATCAGGTTTAGGAGACATGACCTACCTTTTACAAACTCAAACTGAGTGGGGTCCAGAGTTTGGAGGTTACCTGTATCCTTATTTATAAACTCCAAGATGAGACGTTCTATGGCTTTGCAGACCAGGCTCATCAGGCTAATGGGGTGGTAGTTCCCGGGGACTGTGGTGATGCTCCCTTTGTGGAGTGGGATAACCATCACTATGCACCATTTAGTAGGCACAAAACCTGAAGTGAGGCTATGATTGAACATGGTACTTAGGTGAGGTGCCAGTTTGTTCTGTAGTTCATGCAGAACGCAGCCTGGGATGTTATCAGGTCCCATGGATGCTGTGTTTTTGGCTTTGGAGAGTGCGGTCTTTATTTGTGCTGCCATGATTACAGGGGCTTTGCATTCTTCCGATATAGTGATGGGCCCTTTGGGGGTGAGGGGGGTGAAGTTTGCACTGAACTTATCTGCCAGGATGTTGGCAATATCAGTTGGTTCTGTATATCTAGTGCCATTGTGCTGTAGCTCAGAGCAGATCCGAGTGTCACCACTGAGATTCTTGACATAGTTGTAGAATGCTTTGCAGTTGTCTTTAGAATCAGTGTCAATTTTATTTTTGTAACTAGATTTGGAGGATTTTATGAGGGATCTCAGTTTCTTACTGAGGCTGACCAAGGAGTTCATGCAATCAGGGGATTTTACTCTTTTTTGCAACAGTTTATTTCTTCTCTTTTAGAGTTTATTTATGGCAGGGAACCACCAGATTGGCTTCCTTTTTTTGGCGGATAGTGTCTTGGTTCTGTTGGGGATGGCACAATCCATGCACTTGTGTATGTGCTTATACAGTGCATTTGTATAGAATTCAGCAGTTGTACCTCTATTTTCCATCTGTATGGGTATCATGAAGCTTCCTACTTCTGTCTTAAGAAGCATGAAGTTGGCTTTGGAGAAGTTTTTTATGGTGGTTTCCTTAATGGGGGGTGGGGGTGGGATATTGATGTCTAGGGTAATTAGCTTGTGGTCGGATCTGACCAGCAAAGAGTTGACCTCTGTCATGGAACATCAGTTGCTCATATTGGTAATGACCAGGTCCAGGATATTGCTGCCCCTGGTGGGGATCCAGGGCATTGGAATTTATGAATTCCAGAAAAAATTGAGCAAATGAGTTAGCACATGAGTAGTTTTCTCAGTTTATGGTGGGGTAGTTGAAATCACCCATTATTATGGTATTGGGCTGTACCTTAATATTACCCAGTATATAAAGAAACATTAAGTGGGCATCCTGGGGCATGGCAAGGGATCTGTAACAAGCTACAACCTGGATTGCAGTCTTGCCCAGTGTTTGTTGCACTTGAATAATTTTGGATTCATTATGTTGAGCAACTAGCCTGGAGGTGTGGATATCCTTAATGAATATGGACACGCCTCCTCCATTAGTGTTTCGGTCCAGGTTATGTGGGCGAAAGGTGTGGTATGAGTTATAGCCTGTAATGCAGGCCTGCTCTCTGGTGAACCAGGTCTCCGTCACTGCACAGATGTCAATGTTCTCCATTTTAAGGAGTGCCTTGAGTGAGTGCATTTTGAGGTTTTTATCTTCTAGCATTGAGTAGCATTACCTCAGATTTTGCTTGTTTATACCTGCTATGGGGGTGAGTTTGTCATTTGAACCTTGCCTAAAAAAAGGCACTATAGGGGTGGCAAGAGCCTTAGCCAGTATCCAGAATCCCAGGGGCGACAGGTGCAGGCCATCTCTGGCAAAGCATCGTGGTCTGTCAGTCATGTTGTCCCAGGCAGACAGACACTGGATCCCCTTAGAATGACACCAGAAGCTTAGCCAAATGTTGAAGTCAATCATTTTGTCCTTGTATTGTGGTATCATTCTGGGAGATGGCAGGGTGCTACTCAGGGCTAGGGTCATGCCTGCCTAGGCTACATGATTCGAGAGCTCCTCGATGTCTCTTTTCATGAAGTCCAGGGAGGTACATCTCAGGTCATTCACACCAACATGGACAATGACAGAATCATATTCGTACTTGTTGTGGAGTGATCTGAGTGCTTGCATTATGTGGTAGATCCTATCACCCGACAGGCAGCTGACAGTAACTTTTTCCTTGTTAAGCCTGGTGAGTGGGACATCAGTCTGCCTGACTATAGAGTCACCTATGACTAGTGTATTGGGTACATTGTTTTGCCTTATGGGCTGAGGTTGAGTGGCACACTGATTTTGTGGCCTATGTGTCATTTGGATAGTGTTGGGGGTGGTGGTTGCTTGTGTTTCAGTTTGGACATCTCTGTTGTTTGGGCAGAGTTTTATTGAGAACCTCTGCGAATGTAGGTGTGTGTTTTGTGTTACTCTGTGTGGGTTTAGGTGGTGTAGGTTTTGATGGACTATGTGTTGAGTGTGATGTGGTACAGGTGTTTACCTTCTCCTCTTGACAGTCTAGTACAGTCTTAGCTGGAGAGAGCTTGGCTTCCAGTTTGGCTATTTAAGTGCATCTCTCACAGATTGTAGTGTTGGGTGGTAGGAGGAGAGGGTTATCAGTGTACATGAGGCAATGGCTACATTGCCCCAAGATGCCCGATTCATCAGGTGGACATGGGAAAATACTGAGAGCTGACCCTTAGACATGCCTGGATAGGTGCTTATTAATTTAAGTACTAAAACTATTTTCCTCCTAACAAGTGAGGAAAGTTGAGTGCTGCAGTAACTGTAGATTATTTAGTGCTTGCAATGCGTTTTGAACAAGTGCTGTGCACAAAGAAGCAGTTTTGAATGCTTGAACTAGAAAACTGGCTAGTTCTAAGGGAAAATTAGAAGACCAGACTTTCTGGCACCGGGAATAGTTTAACCCTAGTTAAATGACACTGTGCGATGCACAAAACCACGCAAACACGGGTTTTTAAATAGAAAGATGAAAGGGATAGAAATAGCCCAAAATGGCCAGTAAAACTACAGATTCTGAGCTGAAACCACTCTTCCAGCGACAGATAGGCTGCTCAAAGCTCACCACTCTCACTGATGAACAGAGAAGCTTCCTTCTATCTTAGTAAGGTCTAGGCAACACAGAAACTACAAAACAGCCCTGAATTCAGCAAACTCTGAAAACTGGACTCTACTGGTTACAGAAAGGTGGGAAACGAGTAGAGAGACAGGATTTTTTCTTTTTTTTTTGTTTTTTTTTTCAAAAATTAAAACAGATGCAGTAAAACAAACACTTTTAAAGCTGAAAAATGGCTATCACACTTGAGTATGTAGCCCTCAACAGTTCAACAGTTGAAAAACACTTAGACATGATCAAAGTGCAGACAGTATCAGAATTCAAAAAACAGTTCAAATAATTTGCATTAGAGTTTAGTTCTTTGCATTGTGCAGAAACTGCATCATGATGCTAGACAAATTTCTGTGATAACTTTTCAAGTGATTTAGAGAAATATTTAAAATTTCTGCATGGTGTCATCTAGAGTTCCTTCCAGCTTTGTCCAGAGTCTTGAGTGCAAGCATTTAGAGGTATGGCACCCCTGCCCCGCACGAATACACTGCATGCCTCTCAACTGTACCTGATTTTGGAGAATGTATGTAATTTTTACTTGTAAACATGCTCTATGTATAGTAACTCAAACTCATGGTCTTTTACAGTCAGGTTATAATGACAGGAATTAAAGTTTCATAATTCTTGTTTAGAAAATACATCAGGATGCAAGATCTCTGACTATTAAGCACTTAACATACGGGGACTAAAGCTCCACTTTGTTAATGAGCTCCTGATTGATGGTTATGGTATTGGATTCAATATTTTTATTTTATTTCATTACCTTTGTAAGGTATGAAAGGTAATATTTACAATTAAAGGATGCCCCTGGTGTCTGCTGTTAGTATACAGTATTAAAGCTCTACCTTCTTAATGAGCTGCTTTTTGCAGCAAAGATGCAAGCTTCGTAACCTTTTAATGCACTGTAAAACATGTTGTTCTACTAAGTGACTCAGTAATGGAACAGACTGTCCATGCTGTCAAGTGTTCTCTACATCCACATGCTGGGCTCTGAAATGTTTTCTATGAACATTTGAGGTGACTCATGGTAATATTCAAAATTCCCTGGAGTCTGTGTCCTTCCCATTATTGCAGGATGTGGTAATCTATGTGAGATTAGAGGTATGGCTGCCCCTCTACACACATTAGCAGGATTCACACACACACACACACACACACACACACACACACACACACACACACACACACACACACACACACACACACACACACTCAGACACGTGCACACACACACACACACACACACACACACACACACACACACACACACACACACACACACACACACACACTCAAGGTAGATCAGAGTTCACCAACAGATTAGACTCGCAGGAATACCCCCCATACAAACACATGTACACACATACACATGCACCTTCTGTCTCCAGATACCACTCATATGCTGCATACATTCTGAGATGCGGCAACACTGATACATATGGTCACACACCCCCAAGACTACCTATCCAGTAAATTTCTCAGCACTTACCTCTAATACAGTTTCACCCATTGAATGTAATGGGTAAACATGAACTTTTGACTGAGTTTCATAACCACAGCTGGCAGTACAAATTTACACCATTGAGTAATTCTCTGAATTGCTTGGCAGCATAAATGCATTATTGCAGACATTTCCAGGGTACAGTATGTGGATAGTTACCTTAGTCTACATGGATAGTTACCTTAGTCTACTCCCAAACAAATACAATCTGAGGGTCATGCTGCTCAACGCTAGAAGTCTAAATCTCAAAATGCACTCGCTTGAAGCACTCCTCAAAATGGAGAACATTGACATTTGTGCTGTAACAGAGACCTGGTTTAAAGTAGCAGAAAGCACCCCTGCAGTACCAGGCTATAACTCATTCCACAACTTTTGGCCCCAGAACTTGGACCGAAGCTCCAAAGGCAGTGGTGTTTCCATATTCATAAAGGATGTGCACACCTCCAGACTGGTAGCCCAACATAACATCAGAGATACTTAAGATGCAGCCAACATTGGGTAAGACAGCGATTCAGGTCATAGCCTGCTATAGGTCCCCAACCATGTCCCAAGACTCACACTCCACATTCCTATGCACCCTGGAGAATATTAGGGTCCAACCTAACACTCTCATACTGGGTGACTTCAACTACCCCTCCATTAACTGGGAAAAATATTCATGTACCAATACACTTGCTCAACATTTCCTGGAATTCATTAATTCCATTGCCCTAGACCAGCTCATTCTTTCCCCCACTAGAGGTAGCAACATCCTTGACTGGGTCATTCCTAACATGGGTGACTGTTGCTCTACACCAAGAGTCAACTCCTCCTTGGTTAGATCCGATTACAAACTAATCACCTTGGAAATACACATCCCCCACCCCTCCCCCCGCAAAGGTGACCACCATGAAAAACTTCTCCAAAGCTAACTTTGGGCTCCTCAGAACAAAGGTGGGTAACTTCATGGCACCCATGCAAATGGAGAATAGTTGCATGACTACCAAATCATACACCAATGCACTGTACGAACGCATACACAAATGCATGCATCTTGGCATACCCAAAAGAACCAAGATGGTCTCCTCCAAAAAAAAGGAAGCCAATCTGGTTGTCCCCTGCTATAAACAAATTCTACAACAGAAGGAGCAAACTGATGTGAAATAAAGTGAAGTCCCAAGACTAGAAAAACTTCCTTATCAGCCTTAACAAAAAGTTGAGATCCCTCATCAAATCCTCTAAAGCTAGGTATGAAAACAGGATTGCAGCAGATAGTAAAGACAATCACAAGGCCTTCTATAGTTATGTAAAGAATCTCCATGGAAATACCCAGATTTGCTCCGAACTTCTGCATAATGGTACCTCCTATATGAGCCAACAGATATTGCTAATATGCTGGCTGACAGATTCAGTGCCAACTTTACCCCTCTCCCCTCACACTAAGGACCACAATACTAGTAGATTGCCAGGCACCCAGTATTACTGCTGTACAGGTTAAAACAGCTCTTTCCAAGACAAGAATACAGCTTCTTTGGGACCTGACAATATCCCTGGCTGTGTTCTACATGAACTACAGAGTGAACTGGCACCTCACCTGTGTGCTCTGTTCAACCACAGCCTCACCTCAGGCTTTGTCCCTACCAAACTGTGCACTGCTACAGTCATCCCTCTCCACAAAAGAGGAGCAATTACAGACCCTGGGAACTATCGCCCCATTAGCCTGATGAATCTGATATGCAAAGCTATGGAATGCATCATCATGGACCTAATAAACAAGGATATAGGGAATCTCCAAACTCTGGATCCCACACGGTTTGGTTTTGTGAAGGACAGATCATGCCCGCTCAACCTGGTCGACTTCTTTGAGTCAGTCACCAGAGCTGTGGATGAAGGCAAGGTGGTTCCATAACCTACCTTGATCTGGCCAAGGCCTTTGATACCATTCCCCACTCAAGAATCATTGAAAAACTCACTAAGCTAGGTATCAACCCATATATCACTAGGTGGGTTGCAAACTGGCTCACAGATAGAACCCACAGTGTGAAAGTAGCTGACTCCAAGTCAGACTGCCGACCAGTCACTAGTGGAGACCCACAGGGTTCAGTTCTGGGTCCTCTCCTGTTTTGTATCTACTTCTCTGAAGTCCAGGCCAACATGAAGGGAATCTGGATGACAAAGTTCACAGACAATTGCAAGTTGGGAGCTATTATTAACTTCCCAAATGATGATGACATCCTACAGAAAGCCCTCACTGAGACAATGACTGATGTCAGAACCATGACCTTAAGTTCAATGCCAAAAAATGTGTCATCATCCCCTTTGGGAAAACACCTGGTTCCCATGAATTACCACATTGATGGTAGTCCACTAAACACAGGAGGCATTATAAGAGATATGGGAACACAGATTGACAGCAACCTCTCTTTTGACCACCACATTGCCACGGTGGTCAGAAAGTCCTTCTATGTGGCACATCTCATTACTAAGGGTTTTGCATCCAGGAAGAAAAAGGTCATTGTCGCCCTCTGCTCTTCCCTCATTGGGCCAGTCATCGAGTACAATGCCCCATTTGGCATGTACCTCACTAGACACCTGCAACAACTGGGGAGGCTGCAAAAGTACCTCACAAAGAGGATCCTAGGCCATAAACACTTGTCCTATATGGACAGACTCAAAAAACTCCAAATATTCTCTGTCTCATATTGTCTACTTAGAGGTGATAAGCCATGTCTGACCCAGCTCTGGTAGAAATCCTACATCTAGAGAAATCTCAACCCCTCCACACCACATGTTCCAGAGACCTCTACCTCATTACCACAATCAAAAGAACATGCTGGAGGGACAGGTTCATAACCCAGAGACTGCCCATGCTGTGGAATAGATTTCCCATACATGTCAAGCAGAACACCTCACTGGCCCTCTTCAAGAGAAATCTTGATGAGTGGATGGGAAATAGAAAATTCACCCCGGGATCACTTCAGTGGCTCTACTCGACAGAGGCACTGGGACTAAGGTCAGGTGGCATGATGCTAGGGTAATCCTATGGGCTAGGCTTGTAAAGGCTCCAGGGCCATTAGCCTAATACACACCTATGAACCTATAGATTGTCTCATTAGGATATAGTACAGCTGGGGTATTGACTCACTACAGTGATCACCATATAGAGTCACTGTAATGGGCCTGTCTCTAAATTTAGAAAGGGATGCCTGCAGTGGCAGTAGCACATGTTAGGACATATCTCTGGTGGTGGCCCTTTCTTTCTGAATCCAAGCCGATATCAGATACTATGCACCTTTTTTGCCAAAACAGTACTGAATAAGAACAGACAATACCAGCTACACTGTGCAACAAAGAATAGTGTTATCAGGATTAGGTATCATTTATGTTTGCCAGTACACATGGACCTGAAGTACAACAGTGTGCTAATAATCTGGCCAGAGCTACAGCTTCCCTAATTTTACTTCTAATGTCATTCTCTGCTGTTTTAGATATTTTTCCCTTTTCATAGCTTTGCTGGCTGCTCCAGTGTCTACAAAGATGCTGACTTCCTGGAACATTAATGGTAGATAGTATCATTATGGGAGAAATGTCATAATGTGAGGTCTGATGATTTTTCTGTTATCAAGCTTCTTAAGTTTCTTTAAGACTTCCTCAACATTCTTAAGAAAAAAATAATTGTCTATGAGGTAGTGCTACCAAGCTTACCAGGGTTTATGTGCAACTTGACATGGTAATTATTAATCCTTCTTACTACCATCGAACAAATATTTCTGTTCATTGAGTATTTTGGTTAGTCTATGTCCATTCAGTTTATTTTCTTCTACACTACTCAGAATCTGTAAGACACCTAATGATCAAGGTGTTGAATTGCTAAGCAAGTCTGTTCTTTCACTTTGCAGTTCATTGACAAGGGTTCTTTTATCTCCTTTTGTTTGATACTTACTTGTGCATTGAAGTTGTAGATTTTGTAGGCTTGCATGTATATATCCTTATACCAGATACTTTTAACTTTAGCTTTGGCTTTAATATATTGTAATCTTCCATATCTTATGTTCACCAATATTCTTACATTAACATTTTTTACCTGTTGTTTTAATAACCCCAGTGAATTATCTGACTTCCTTGCAATAGTTAATTTATTTAAACTACAGATTCATGTATCATTTTCTTTACTGCTTTCATCACTATCTGTTCTGTTACCACTCCCACATGATATGTTTTTTTATATATTTTTCTCATTTTTTTTATTTGCTTTGCCTTTGCGGCTTTTGTTTTTGAATTATGGTTTGCTTTTTATATTTCAGCTTCTGCATATTTTAGCAACATGACTCATTTTCTTACATTTTCAGATAGTTTTTCTGTAGCTGGAATCCCTCCCCAGTACCTACACATTCTTCTTCGTCATCTCTTTTCTGTCACATTTATGTTTCTTACCATTCTACATTTCAGAATTCACTTTGTTCTTCTTTAACTGTCTCCATGTTTCCATTTTATTAACTTCTTTATTTCTATAACACTGTCTTGTTTTTTCAATTCACAATTTCCAAAATGCCTAGGTGTCCAGCAAAATAACAGCTTTCCTAGGGTCACTGCTTATTCAAGTAGTGTTTTTCCTTACGTGCTACTCTTACAGTTCCTGGTAGATGAACTCAGCCTGGTATAATACATTAGGAACACTTTATAATCTCAAAATTCTGAAATATTAAATTTCAGAATCCCAAGATTATAAATCCAAAAGCTCAGAACACCGAAACCCCAGAAGTGCGAATTTCAAAATCCCGAACTTCAGAGATGTTGAAGTAGCGCTTCTGGTGTTGCAGTCTGTGAATGGATAGTTGGAAGTTTGGGTGAGTACCTATGTTTAAGGGTCTTGGTTAGGGGATTTAGTGTGTGTCAGCGTGTGTTGTGACTGTGATGTGTATGTGTATGTGCGAGGGGAATGTAGGTGTGTGGTGGTGTTTTCGTGTGTTTGTCTGTGTAATGCGACCTTGGAGTTAGTATATTTAAGTAGGGGGGGGTGTGGTGTGCATGGGGTCTTGCCCCACTGCTTGTATGTAGTCTAGGTTTGTATGTTTGTGTGTGTGGGGGTGTGTGTGTATGTGTATTTGTATGGTGTATGGTTAGTGTAGGATTTGCGATTTTAAAATTTGCACTTCTGGGGTTTTGGGATTGTAAGGTTTCGGCTTTATGATCTCGAAATTATGAAATTCGATATTTTAGAATTTTGGGATTATGAAGTGAACCCAATACATCTATGTTGATAGATATTCCTTTTACAGTTCTGAAGGTATATTTTTCATGTTGCCCATTTTCCTGGACTCATTGTAACTTCTTAGCTCATGTAGCACATCTTAGAATCTGCCATTAGAAATATATCATGTACTTATTTTTTTCACACGTAGTAATAAAATAATCTATTACCTCTTGTTATGCTTAATTTTTTTGCATAGTTCTAAAGTATGCCTACCCAGTTCTTCCAATGTGAACTCATATTTTCTGTCTGAATGACTGTTTCAAATCTTGTCAGGATAGAAATTTCCACAGATATCTTCTTGATTTTCTGTCTGTTTGAAAGTGAAATTTTTATTTTATTTGTTATATCCTCCTTTTTATATACTCACAGTATATTATGTAAATCCACTTAGCCTACAGTGTTTTTCTTCTTTGCAGTCTACTGTTCCAGTTCCACTTTGTAGAATAAAAATTATATGTGTGAAAAAAAGACAAAAAATATATATAAACGCTAAAATGAAATGAAGTTCACCCTCCTGTTTCTAGCTTTCTAACACCACATGTTTCTTCCTTGTTCATTGTGTACATTTATGATGTGTATGTTGTCTTGGAGGAGGCATAAATTATTGCAGTTCATTATGTTCAATTTGTCAAACAAGATTCTCACACTTTGCTACTAAATTACTAAATAGAATGTAGGTATCACACAGATGGCTATAGCTTTCAAGAGGTGTATAAACAAAGGATGCATGTCAGAACAGATTCATTTTATTATTAGTTATTAACTGTCCAGCATATAGACCTGCCTCTATGTAAAGTCTTGCAAAAATCAGCTGCCAGACTGATCTATTTAGAATTTTTGCATTTGTCTATTCGGTCAGATCAGTAATGTATCAGTGGAGGTAAGACACACAATTAATGTACTGGGTTAAAGGAACTAAACCTTCATCAGCAGATGCATAAGATACATTGGTATGATAGATTCATATCCCAACATATCCCTTACCTCTGGAACAAACTTCCACTGCATGTCAGGCAGAACAGCACCCTTCCCACCTTCAAGGTAAACCTAGATAACTGGATGGACAGTCTGAAATTCCTCCTGGTCTATCTTGTCTTGGCCTACTCGAGGTTACAGGGAAATTATGAATAGTGACGTTGGCTAAGCTTGAAATCTTCTGCAGATTGATTGCCAAGGACTTATCTATGAACCTAAGAACTTATTAAGTTCATGCATAATTCACGAATGTCTTTCTCCTAGGTTTCTCTTCCTGAATGGTAGGTTCCCTCCTGACTGAATGTCATGTCATGTGTACACTGTAGAACACCCAAGAACTACACTGTCTTTTTATGTAGAGAATAGGCTTCCAGCCCTGTTATGGGTTTTTCTTGATTCAGCAATCACAAATAGTTGTTAAGTTCTTGAATCTTATTTTAGCAAAGGGGAGCATGTACTTTGATCAGGAGAATTATGATTTTGGACAATAACATTAATACTCTTTCTATGAAATTCAGTTTTTATGAAAACATTTTGTCTATGATATACTTTCAGTACAACTGACTGAGACACAGATTATCACTTTGTATTTCCCAGATCACAACTGATTGAGAATACAGTTACTCACTATAAACAGCATTACCACAGGGAAGCAAGCTCCCCTGCACCCATACCTCTCAACCTCCTAGAGCAAGAAATCTGGAAAAGCCACACATAATGGGGGCACAAAGGGTCAAAAATTGGAACAGTTTGTAAATATTGCTCTTACAAAATTAGAAAGTTGATAGAATAATAGGTTTTGCATTAGCATGACTTTTCTGAAACTTAAATTTCTGCCATTATTTTCTGACTCCGGTCCTCAATGATTTGCCAGGCTATCCATTCTAGGGACCTAAATATGGTCTTTGACTTGCATACTGGAGGGACAGATTTATATATATATATATAGAGAGAGAGAGAGAGAGAGAGAAGAGAGAGATACTGTTCATGAAGGTATAATGCTTACATTTTTGGCCCAGAAGCCCTTTGACTCAAAGACCACATTGGATATAAAATCATATCACTTTCCAAATATGCAGTGGTCTTAAACCAGAATCATTAATATCAACAGCACATTAACTGAAGACAGTATAGTGACTAAACATTTATCTCTCAGTATATTTTTGGAAGGAATACCAAAATGCCAAGATATTGTGACTGTTAGTTCGGAGTAGCTAAACTCAGTAAATACTTTTTCTATGAAGACCCCATCAAAAAAAAGGTATCCAGTTTAAACTAAAATAGTATGGGCACAATGTATAGACTTATGGACAGATAAATATTTTTCAGCAAGCCACTGAATAAGACACCTGTACAGTTTCAGGTACTGCATCCCCTTCAGATAAGAGGGCAGAAAAGAACCAGCTATGTTTGTAAAGTGATTAATGCAAAAAAAGAAAGAAAGAAAGAAAGAAAAAGACAAAATGAAAATGATAGCATTTTCAGTCACTAAACTGGATAGACTGAACAGTCAGAAGAATTAGCAACACTAGAAGAATACGTTTGTAAACTTTTATTGCTTTTACTGAATGGTAGTAAACTTCAAGCACTTAAGAGCATATTTCTGAGGTTTAATGCAGAAAACCTAGCAGTGCCCTTTGTAAAATCCCCTTACATTATATGACTGTATACGTACCTACATAGCCTTCATTAATCCACCTTCATACTTACTTGCAAAGGCAGATGTAATGCCAGACTTAAATGTAACAAGTTAGTTACTGACACTCCAATGCACAATCACTAATGTGCGATCCCTGTACAGTATCTTGGGGATTTCTCCTGTGCCCAAGATACAATGATTAGCAGATATAAGTAGCAGGGAGTTATGGAAAGTACATAGATTAGTACTAAGCTAACTGCCCTTGCGAGCCATTTTAAGCCTAGCCACTTATCCCTTGTGATACTCAAACCCTGCACCTTCTGATTCTAAGTCAAACACCTTAACCATTAGGCAACCCTCCCATTAAAAAGGGGATGAATATCCCCTGCATATTCATATCTCCCTAGGCTGTACATATTAGCACTAGTGTATATGTGTCTACTCAACCAGTCATCAAGACTTGCCTTAAAGGTAGCTAACGTAGCACTTTGTTTGACCTACAGTGGTAACTTAACTAGTAGGCTAGGTATACTTGAGTTAAGAACGTATCTCAATAAGTCTTGTTTATTTGTTGATGTAGATTTAAGTCCTTAGCTAGAGTGTTTGTAGAGCCACTGGTTTTGTAAAGATATAGATCAAACAGGACTGGGTCTTTCATGGCTCAACAAGTGAAATACAGGTAATTTTGCAACAACCTTAAATTAAATTATTAATGAATGTTAGGTATTTGTTCTGCTGGGTCAAAAAAAGGAAGACATTGCAGTGTTGTGGTGAGTGGGAAAATGGAGTGCAAATTGCTCATGGTGCTGACTGGGCAGCTGAAATAATGAGTCTCCTGCAATTTTGTTTTTCTTATGAGATACATGACTGACTCAAAGGGGAAAATACCTCTCAACCTCTTAGTGCAAGAAATCTGGACAACGTCCAACAAAATGGGGGGGGGGGGACAAAGGAATTGCTTTACCATATGTTTTCTGAAGGATTTGAAGTCTGAAACTCAAATGTATGTCATTATTTAGTGACGTCAATCCTCAAATCATCCTAGTGATTTGCCAGAAAACCACACATATTATGAGGAACAGACCAAAAATATAAGCCAGAAATCTGGACATTCTGCAAAAATCTGGACAGTTGAGGGGAACAGTTATTGGTGTATTACTGATCTGCTACTGATATACTTCACTAGCTAAAGTGATTATGTTGTTGTTTGTCTTTCGGCTTTTTCCCAGTAAGGGGTCACCACAGCAGAACTCTGGTCCGCTAATGAGTGGCAGTAGATTTTCTTATGAAACGCAGAGGTGCCAGCTTGATGCCCAACCTTCAATGAAGGCACGCCCATTTATGCACACATGTCTTTCGAATGCTACTCAACTGTGGGGAGGACATGCAGACTCCACACAGAAGGCACTCCCAAGCCAAGCCGAGAATCGAATGGGAGAATCTCTTACTGTGAGGTAACAACATTACCGCAGTACCACCATGGCATCTGATTATAGCTTCCTTTTATTGAAAATATATATTGCTGTTTCATTGAGACGTATGCATTCTGATCTGATCTGATTTTGACTATTATGGCTTGCTTTAAAGTAGTCTGTTGGATTGTTGACTCTTGGTGTTTTTTCCCCTTTTTCTCCACTGTTGTGTGACTATAAAGTTAGAGGAACCTACAAAAATATGTTTCCTGTATTCTTATGTTTTCTAAGTTATACTTTACAGAATTTAATATTTAAAAAAACATAATTTGCACTCTAGTGGCCTGACCAAACAGAGAGAAGCCTATATAAAATGTGATCCTCCTGGATATTAGTGAAAATAATGAAAAATAACTTAAAATGTATAAAAAGTCTTTTGATGATTAAGCAACTGATTAGTTTTCCCAAAAACTGATAATGCAGCTAAATGCTTGGGTTGGCTTATTGACTGGTGACCTGATTATTGCAGTTAAGCTGTTCACTGCATAATCTGACTGTGCAGGTAAAATGTAAATAGAGATGGAGTTAGTTGGCGCTGTAGATCTAAATCCAGAGTGAAGGCATGTGGATGCTCAAAGTGGTTTTATAGGCTTCCCATGAAGGGTGAAAGAATTTGAGTAAAGAAACATGACACAATATACTAACATAGCAGTATTGTACTGTACCCAGCAACTAACTGCTGTTATACTGGTCCATGTATTTACATTCCCGATAGAAAAGTTCTCCAGTATGTGCTCATGATCTATGTCAGTCTATATAACTGAGCATACAGTAGAATATCAGTTATTGCTTACACATTTTCTACAATTTTTGCTCAGTTTGAAGGTAATGATTGTTAACCTATGCTGAACAGCAACAGCATGGCAAGAACCTTCTATGTGAAATGCTGCTGCCTGCAGTTCGATTCATTCTGTCCTCTTTCTATATAAAGCCATGAGTGCTTTGAAAACATGAGCTGCAGTAATGAGAAAGAGAGATACAGATAAATATTCATCTTGGGTATAGCAATTCAAAATCACTCAGGCTGAAAATACTCGTACACCAAATAAAAATTAAATGACTTCTAGCAGTCGTTTCTAAGCCTTGTGATGCTTAATAGCATACAGAATGCAGATGATTAGTGTTCTTATCTCAATGTACTGGAATTCACTAGGATGGCATTGCCTGTTTTATAGATACTGCAGTTCAACAAAAAGCACATATTTTTTTACACTTAAAAGAAATGTAAAAAAGTATCAGTCTAAAGGAGAAAAAATTGTGAGAATTCAGATAAAGTGGCAGAATAAGATTCTTTTTCTAGACTGTTTAGTAGAACATTTTAACCACTAAGGTCCTGTAGGTCATTTTCAGTTTAGAATAAAATAATAAAATAATTCTGTTTGATTCCTTGCTATGGGTCATCCTAGCACATTTTTAGTCACTTGGTTAGTTTCATTTTTCTACACCCCTACCCTTCCGTAATTTCAGTAGTCTCATGCATATCATATTTTGCCATTCGTATACTAACTCGTTTGTTCCAGTTGCCTCTGTGACTCCATGTGCCTGTTCCTCAGGCTGATATTACAGAATTGGCAGCATCATCTGTCTATACTTCTCAATGATGGATCTGTCTGTATGTCTGTCTGTCCATCTCCTAAGGTCTCAACAGTTACCTTACGAACCATGTTTTTCCTCCCCTCCCATTAAGCTTCTCCTTCTCTATGATGCTGTAATTAAACATCCAGCCTTCTTGAACTTAAATCAAAGCTCCCAACTACCATCTGTTTGGTGTATTATTTTTCAGATTGCTGTGGTGTTACCTGACAAGCTGGTATGTGGTTTCTGAAAGAAATATCAGACTGAAGGCATTCAGTGAAGGTATCTGTTGTATTGTGTGTGTTAGATAGTACAATGCCTTGTATACCCATATTTGTTCTTTACTTTATGCTATCACTCACAATAGAGTGCTGCATGGAAAAGCAAAGTTGGCATCTACTAGTAATTTTGTTGATGTAAACAAGAAAGCAAACAATAAAAAATAGAACTGAAATCCTAAAACAGGAATGGTCAGAAAACATATCCACATCAGGTGAAGGAGAAAAAAGACAATGAAGAAATGCAATAACCATAAACAACATGTTGAGCAATGCCAAACAATTACAAAGCTCCAATTTTTACAGTTGTCATTGATCTTCAGAATTCTAGTACACTAACTGGGTTTGACTCTGACAAGTAATGCCAAGTTATGTGGGTTGGCAATTTGTGGAAAACAAGCCAGGTTTGTTTCCCAAATTCATTACAATTATACTAAGAAACTTTCTGTAACAAATTGCAAAGCAAAATAGTAAAGTAGCAAAAGAAGAAGAAACAGAAAGCTGTGTCTTGCTAGTTAAGTAACTGGAATGAGAAGGAGAAATGTGTTACATTTATTAACTCAGTTATGATGGTTTCCTACTTATTTTGAGTGGTATCATTACTGATGTATTAATAGTTCAATATGATACATGTTTCCTGCTTTTTGAGAAGGATATAATTTCAAATGACCTTATACTGGGACAAAGAATGACATTCCTTTCCCAGGCAGTGCTCTTGGTAAGAAACAGCAAACTATAAGGCTTAGTGTACCCATATAGCATTTAAAGAAAATGTAAAATATTTAAAAATTCATAATTTTAGACCATACACAAGTGCAATAGCTGATCACAGAAACAAAACTACTTGCAGAACAACAATTTAGGTTAGCATCACATTGTCCGAGTCAGTTATAAGGCAGACGCCCGGATTCAGTAAGCCCTGCACGGTGTGCAGGACTAGTGCAGGAGCTACAGCAGGCAATATGTCTGCCGTGCGATCCAGGAATAAGCTGTAGGGACATGAACAAGTGCTCCTGCACTAGTCCTGCATGGATTCAGCCCCTGTATACAAATCACCCCATTTGCAGGTGAAATCCATGAAAATGAGGTGAATTTGAATTCAAGGAAGCTGGAAGCCAGCTGTGCAGGACTAGTATAATCTGCAGAAATGTACTCCACCAGTAACCAAGTACATTTCTGAAAACTACAAAACGGAGCCATAACAGCTCCAAATAAAGGGTGGATATTATGTAGAAAGCATGCCAATGGCCAAATATAAGGCCATTTGGCATGGAAAACGGTTGCAAAAATAACAAAATTAACTTTTACATTTTTTTTAGCTGATCTCGGCTGTTTAAGCATAGGGCAGCGGCACACAAACAGGATTGGGTGAAAAATAAGAAAAAAGAAATGAAAATAAGCATTCTAACCAAAATCACTATTTTGTCATTATATTCAATGGCAGGCAGATAACAACATGGCCAGTGAATAGTGGTTGCTAAGGGGGGAGGCTCAGTGTGGGACCTGTAACTATGCATCAGCAGGCAATCCTATCCAAATGAGGGGAATGATACTGAATCCCAGATATCCCCTGCATGCTAGTCAGCACCCAACAGTGTTGTTGTTTGTCTTTTGTCTTTTCCCAGTGAGGGGTTGCCACAGTGGAACTCTGGTCTGCTAATGATTGGCAGTAGACTTTCACAAATGCCAAGGTGCCAGCTCGACCTTCAACCTTCAACAAAGGCACGTCCATTTATGCATGTCTTTCGAACGCCCACACAACCATGGGGAGAACATGCAGACTCCACACAGAAGGCACTCCCCGCACTCCAGCTGAGAATAAAATGGGAGAACCTCTTGCTGTGAGGCAACAACGCTACCGCTGCACTACCGTGGACAAGCCTAGGAGTTAGCTGACATCATAGGGGTGTGTGTCAGGAATACTGTAAGCGGAGCGGAGCCCTGTGGCTTGGGTTTTCCCTTAGCTTAGCAGAGCTAAGCAAGGGTGTGTGTCTGAGGCTGCCTAAGAGTTATTATTGGGCTACTGTTGATGTGAAGGCTCTATACACTAGCATTAGGACAAAATTTGGTTTGGAAGCTATTAGTAAAATCTTGGGAGAGGGTCCACGTACTTCATTTATTATTTTACTTTTGGAGTTTGCACTTACAATTATTTTTTGTTTGAGCAAAAAATATTCCTTCAGAAAGAAGGGACTGCAATGGGGGCTAATTTTGCCCCTACTTATGCCATCTTATTCATGTCATATTTTGAGATTAATTTCCTGTATACATTAGAATTTTTTCAGAGAAAAGTTGTTTCTTATCATAGATATATTGATGATTTAATTTTTATTTGTAAGGGAAATATATCAGAATTTGATAAATTTGTGGTTAGTCTTCATCAAAATAAATTTGGTTTGGAATTTACGTATACTGTGAATACTCATCAAATTCAGTTTTTGGATATTTTGCTGTATGTAGATCAGCAGGAACTAGTTCAGTTTAGACCTTTTAGGAAGGATACAGCCTCAAACAATTGTTTATATGCAACCAGTGCACATCCTGCACATTTGATAGAGGCACATCCATTTGGGGAGTTTAAACGTATCCTGGAACATACCTCTGAAAAAATTTTTTTGGAGTTAGAATTTGAGAATGTCAAAAATAGACTTACAACTAGAGGCTATTCAGAAAGTCTTATTAAGAAAAGTTGTGACAGATTATTAAATTCAAATAGGAAAGAGAACAAGGAATCAAACGTTTTTGTTAAAAGCACCAGACTTAATGAGGATTTGTGTGTTAGTAGTGAGAATATATTTTTTGTCACAAAATATTCTCCATTTTCAGTAGTTTTAAAAGGTATTGTAGACTTTCTGTGGCCAATTGTTTATAAAAATGAGGACATAGGTCATTTATTTCCTAATCATGTCTCTTTCTCTTATGGAAGGTATGCTAACCTAAAGGAAATTCTGAAACCTAAGTATGAGTTTCATGATTTTGTTAGTTCCGATAGTGTCATCTTGTCACATGGCATGTCTAAGTGTGGTAAATGTAAAGTCTGTTCAAAAGTTAAAAACTTATCAGGCAGTAATATTAATGGGGTTAAATATACTGCCAGTAACAATTTTAATTGTAAGTCGTGTGGGGTAGTGTACATTGTTGGTTGTGGATGTGTTCCACCCAAGTATTACATAGGCCAAACCAAACGTCAATTAAAAATACGTATTTTGGAACACATGGGTGATGTTCGTAATGTTAGAATGGACAGTCCGATTTCCGAACATTTTAATACAGTTCATAATGGTATGATGGATTCTTTATTTTTTTGTGCTCTAGCTAAACTTAAATTGTACAATGCTGGTAATTTTTTGCAAAATTTGTTGAATTTGGAAAGTAGATTCATTTTGAAATTTGGTACTCTAAAACCGAGGGGTTTGAATTTAGAAATGAATCTTACTATTTAGCCATTCTTAAAATTCTATATATTTAATTTGTGACTGTTTTTTGATGTTGGTTATCTAGGTATTTTTCCTGTATGGCATTTATATATGTATGGTCTTCTTAACCTTGTGGATTCTATTTAACTTTCTGTAATTGATTAATTGATTAATTTATTGGTGTGATGCACAGTATATAAGATGCAGCAACTGTTTCTGTGATTATTCCTTTGAAGGCATTCAGCCCAGGTACCGGAAGAATAAATTGTTGCAGCATCCCAGTTCTTGTGGTTGGTTCTTTATTCTGCTGTTCGATGGTTTTTCAAAATCACTATTTTGTCATTATATTCAATGGCAGGCAGATAACAACATGGCCAGTGAATAGTGGTTGCTAAGGGGGGAGGCTCAGTGTGGGACCTGTAACTATGCATCAGCAGGCAATCCTATCCAAATGAGGGGAATGATACTGAAAACCAGATATCCCCTGCATGCTAGTCAGCACCCAACAGTGTTGTTGTTTGTCTTTTGTCTTTTCCCAGTGAGGGGTCGCCACAGCGGAACTCTGGTCTGTTAAAGATTGGCAGTAGACTTTCACAAATGCCAAGGTGCCAGCTCGACATTCAACCTTCAACGAAGGCACGTCCATTTACGCATGTCTTTCAAACGCCCACACAACCATGGGGAGAACATGCAGACTCCACACAGAAGGCACTCCCCGCACTCCAGCTGAGAATCAAATGGGAGAACCTCTTGCTGTGAGGCAACAACGCTACCGCTGCACCACCGTGGACAAGCCTAGGAGTTAGCTGACATCATAGGGGGGGGTGTCAGGAATACTGTAAGTGGAGCGGAGCCCTGTGGCTTGGGTTTTCCCTTAGCTTAGCAGAGCTAAGCAAGGGTGTGTGTCTGAGGCTGCCTAGCACTCTTTACATTGCCTAAGCAGGTGTGCGCTTTGTGCACTGGGTTTAAAGCAAAAAAGAAAAGTAAACCAGGAAATAGCAGCTCTGTGCACATTTCAGCACTGTGTTTGTGTGGTGCATTCCCAGGCTTAAACAGGAAGGCAATGGGAAGGGAAAACAGCAGTAGGAAGGTAATCAGGGAGAACTAGCATAGCTGGCAGGTGAAATGTATCAGAATCAGCCAATTACACAGGCAGCAGCCCAGCCCAGCACAGAACACTACTATAAACTATGCAAACACCTTTCCCTCTGGTTTTACCACATACTCTACACCGCTTGTGTATACAAGTGGGGGAATTTTAACAAACAAAAACAACAAAATGATAGGGGCTGCAATAGCTATCATATAACAACATGTGGAAGAGGCGAAGAGTGGTGAGGATGAGAATGCTGTTGACCAACCTACAGTGAGGAGATGGAGAGGAGTGTACAGACACAGGGTGACCTACCAGGGTCTACATGAGCTGGAGATAGTGGAGTGCTATAGGGTGGATAGGGACCTCCTACAGCAAATTGTTGAGCTGTGCTGGCCACACCTCACACACAGAACTAGCAGAGGAGAACCCATCCCAGTGGATACCAAGGTATGTGTAGGCCTAGGAATACTAGCTACAGGTACCTTTCAAAGGCCAACTGGGGATATCATGGGGATCTCACAGGCATCAGCATCCAGGGTACTCCACCAGTTCCTGGATGCCATGTCAGCACATGCAGGTGAGCACATATATTTCCCCAACAGCTATGAGGCGTTGGCCAGCAATATGAATCTCTTCCACCAAACAGCAGAATACCCTGAGGTAGTGGGTGCTATAGACTGAATGCACATACACATCAAAGCACCACCCATTGAGCGGGGTAGGGTCTATATCAACCGCAAGGGCTTCCCCTCCATCAACTGCCGGGTTGTGTGTGATGCCCAGGGCATAATAAGGAATGTGTGTGCTGGCTGCCCTGGAAGCTATCACGATTCCCATATCTGGCATCTGACACAGCTGTACCAGAGATTTGCCAATGGGGACATCCCTTACGGTCACCTAGTGGGGGATGTTGGTTATGCACTGGAGCCGTGGCTGATGACACCCATCAGAAATGCACACACTCCTGAACAAGAACTCCATAATGAGGCACACGCACAGACCAGAATTATAATAGAGCATGTGTTTGGGATGCTCAAGTCATGGTTCTGATGCCTGGACACATCCGGTGGAGCCTTACAGTACTCACCAGCTACATGTACTCAGATTGTCATTGTATGTGCCATGCTACACAATATGATCCTGTGGAAACAGCTGCAGCAGGAGCAGCACGGGGCAGGGCCACACAGCCTCCCACTATTGCCAAGGCCTGCAGAGGCACAAAGTGACTCAGAGGAGGAACAACCTCAGCCTGCCCCAGTAGGCAGAAGGAGGCATGCCCAGTATGTCCTGGCCTTGGCAATGAGGCAACCCATAACACATACACTGACACAGGAGGGACCCAGGGAATGACACCTCTCTCTGACTCACACATACAGTAAAAGGGATGTCAAACATGACACTACCTGTGCTCAACCATGTGTAGGGAGTGTACTATGTGCATCCAACATAGGAAGCCCTCCAGCACCATCCTCAATACTGGCACACCCACAAGGTAAGTCACTCTCCTTACCAACTGCCGAATGGAGTAGTATGTGTTGTTGCCTGTATCTATGGTATGGATGTGAGCATACAAGGGAATCGGGTGGCTGAATGGGATGCCAGCAGATAGTAGACACCTATAGTGGCAGCATGAGATCTGTAACAAATACTGGTGTCACCATAGCAGCCAGTACTACACATGGTGACAAAACCCACTGCAGGAAATGTGCTAGGCCACATATGTGTCCATATGACACACATATTTCAGTCAGAGATGTTCACATACTCAACAACAGTCTCAGCCAGCAGGACAGGTGTAGACAAACACAAACAAAGGCTGTGCTAAGGCCTCTGAATGATGCCTATGGGTAACCTCCCCCCAGGCCTACACAGGCAGACTACATCAGGTCAGGCAGTGGGATATTAATTCTGAAAGGTAGGCAGTCAGAAACTAATATGTAAGTCAATCAAACATAAGACCTGTAGTACACTGATATGCCTCTAGTCAGCATGATAGGTTAGAAAACAGAATGAAATGGAGTACCTGACATACCAGTACAGTCGTAGCAAAGGTGTACAAGTATCAGGTGTGCCCCCCCAATCCTGTGTAGCAATGTAGAAACAGTCAGATGTGCCCCCCCAAAATCCTATGTAGACATGTATTAACTGTCAGGTGTGCCCCCTCAATCCCATGTAGACATGTAGCAACAGTCAGGTGTGCCCCCCCAATCCTATGTAGAAATGCAGTAACAGTCAGGTGTGCCCCCCAATCCTGTGTAGCAATGGTGAAACAGTTAGGTGTGCCCCCCCAAAACCTATGTAGACATGTAGTAACAGTCAGGTGTTCCCCCCACCCAATCCTATGTAGAAAAGCAGAAACAGTCTGGTGTGCCACCCCCAATCCGATGTACACATGTAGTACAGGTGTGCCCCCCCAGTCCTATGTAGACATGTAGTAACAGGCAGATGTGTGTCCCCAATCCTATGTAGACATGTGGTAACAGTCAGGCGTGCCCCCCCCAATCCTATGTAGAAATGTAGTAACATCTATGTGTAGGTATAATACCAGTGGAGCACAGATGCACAGAGGTGGCCAAGGTAGCAAGATAGATTGTAGCATTTGTACAGTATGCAGGTATGTGTGTGTTAAGTTGGTGTGTGTTTCATATTGTGTGAAAGTGGTCATAATGTATGCATGTTGAGGTTTGACCTGGTGGCCATTGCTCACTACTGCCGATGACAGGGCCAAGTCCTCACAACTGCAGCGCCAAAGACAAGTACCACCAGTGTAATACATGTTAGCAGTAAGCCATTGTATATGTATGGTGGTAATATGTGTCCCCATATGAAAGATGGACATGGCATGGCTGTTGGCCTAGATATAAAAGCAGTACACAGAGAAAAGTACCCTAGACATACAGTATATAATGTGTAACTGTGAAATGGACACACCCTTGGAATTGTATATACAGGTATGCATCACATTATCTGGGCCTCTAGTAGGGAATACCGGTGTCGTCTGGCCAAACACTTGCAGATCACAAAGGTGATAGGACTGATGTATTGGGAAACAGCTGATGTACCTACACATGCCAGCATAACTGGAATGTCACATGCATATCTGTGAGTCAGATGCAAGTAGTGTCCATAGCACACATGCATCCAGCTCACCCAAACACCACCAATAGGTACCTCTCTGGTCGTATCCCTGCTGTTGGGAATGGCTACAATATGACCCCCACCTGTGTATGGCAATAGCGAAAGAATGCAGCATGCAGTGCAGGTGTCCTATGCAGGTGTGTCCCTAGCTGTAGATAGCACCCTGCCAGCATCCACACCACCTGATCAATACTGATAGAAACTATTGGCATGAACACCTAGCACACCTACCCTGTCACCCCAGGGGAATATACTCTATGGCGGTCTGGGACTGTAGGACTGAGAGAATGCAACAGCCTGCCACAGCTGGCCTGCATCACCACCAAATGGCCTACAGGCTTCTGCCAAAGGCCCATGTCTCACATGTACTGCCAATGCATGTTATGTCATGGACACCTAAATAATAGCATAACACATTACATAAGCCATATGCAAGGCCATGTGAACAAATCACAGTAACATGTCTACCATGTCCCACTGCATGAACTGTGGGCCAACATTAAAACACAGCTGTGATGAGGTGATAACCTTAGGGAATGTATCTGAGAATTTATGCATAATGTATGGAAGAGGATAGAATAATAGAGGGGGGTGGGAGCATGGACAGCATGGAATGTGCAAGGTCCGACACACAGCTGTGTGCACATACTCTCCCTGGCTGCAAACACATAAATGGGTGGGTACAAACCTGCCTATACATCACAAGAGGGGTAATGTCCTGACTTATGATCCCTGCCTCTGGGTAACCTGTGTGAATCTGTACAGCTGTGAGGTATTGCCACAGTAAGATGCGGCCATACTGTCATATCGATGGATGTACAATTATGGGATCCTCTGCCAGCACTGTACCAAACTGCTGAACTGAATACACAGACCCTGCAGCAAGGGTCTGAAGCTCCCCCTCCAGACTGGCATAACTTTCCATGAATATGTAGGCATTTTCCCACAACACCTGACACAACTGCATCCACCCTTGTTCCCCAGGCATCACTGTGAGCAAGAATGTCCACCTGACAGTACCTGATGACAAAAAACATCACAGTGTATAACAGTACACATGTATGAATATCTCTGCTAACACCAGTACCATGTAGCAGAAGCAGCACAGACACAATCACCTACAGTACACGCTATCCCTTGCACAGTTTGACCCCATATTGCAAAATGATCTACAGATACCCTGCAGAAACAGTTTGCTACCTGTAGGTGTACAACACAAAGGTCTGCACTGGATTACAAACTACCTGGAATGGATCCACACATGGAATACAGAAGGGCATACTGGGAATGCTCATACACTTAGAGAACTGAAGGCACTGTCAGACAACAACATATTGAAAGGTCATACTGAGCATGCTCACACACTTAAACAAATGAAGCCCATGTCTGCAAACAACAGTGGACCATACATATCTAACAGTTGGATATGTTAGTGCATACACTCCTCAGTATGCACCAGTCATGCTTGGCACACACATTGGATAGGAATACAGACATATATCCAAGGACAACACACTATAATATGCCAAAAGTAGACATACATAGATGTGTGGAAGAGAGTGACTGTAACAAAGAGCCATCCATCATGAGGTCTGTCCCACCCAGCACACAGCCAAATGGCTACAACCACATGATGTGTAAATGTCACTCATTGTAGAAAGTAGCCACTGGTATCTGTCAACATTACAGACTATATGGTACAAGTGCTGGCTGTGCAACATGACTGTACAAGGTAGTAGTCATCTAGCAGCTGTATACAAGTACCTGCATAATATAACCCTGCTTTTGCCTGCATGTGGTGTGTCAACCTCTAGATGAATGGGTTATGGCCCATACACACACACTGCGCTCCCCATAGCCCTACTATGCCAAGCCTGCTGATGCCATCCACTTTGAAATGCACCTTTGGGAATGGAGTAGCCCAGTAATCTCTGTGGTGCATCCTAAAACAGCATAATGCTGTAGTGTGATAAACTAGTTAGGTAGGAGTTCTAATCCCAGACATGGCAACTGTGTGTGTTTGTGTGTCTGTCTCTGTCTGTGTAGGGGGCAATGCTTTTTAGGCTAGTCACACTCACTACAATTCAAATGCCCTACTTTGGCAAGGCTGCTGATGTCATTCACGGTGAAATACACCTTTGGGAAAAGTGTAGCCCAGTAATCTCTGTGGCGTGTCCTATAACTGCATAATCCTGTAGTGTGATAAACTAGTTAGGTAGGAGTTCTAATCACAGATATGGCAACTGTGTGTGTGTGTGTGTGTGTGTGTGTGTGTGTGTGTGTGTGTGTGTGTGTGTGTGTGTGTATGTGTGTGTGTGTGTCTGTGTAGGGAGCAATGCTTTTTAGGCTAGTCGCACTCACTACATTTCAAATGCCCTACTTTGGCAAGGCTGCTGATGTGATTCACTGTGAAATACACCTTTGGGAAAATGTAGCCCAGTAAACTCTGTGGTGCATCCTATAACAGTGTGATGCTGTAGTGTGATATAGTACCTTGGTAGGGGTTCTATTCCCACACATGGCAAGTGGGGATGTTTGTGTGTATGTCACTTTGTCTGTGTAGGAAGCAATGGTTTTTAGGCTAGTCACACTCACTACAATTCAAATGGTCTAATTTGGCAAGGCTGTTGATGACATTGTGAAATACACCTTTGGGAAAGGTGGAGCCCAGTGATCTCCATGGCATATCCTATAACTGCATAATGCTGTAGTGTGATAAAGTAGTTAGGTAGGAGTTCTAATTCCAGACACGGCAATTGTGTGTGTGCATGTCTCTGTAGGGAGCAATGCCTTTTTAGGCTACTCACACACACTACAATTCAAATGCCCCACTTAGGCAAGGCTGCTGATGTCATTCATGGTGAAATACACCTTTGGGAAAGGTGTAGCCCACTAATCTCTGTGGTGCATCCTATAACAGTGTAATGCTGCAGTGTGATATAGAACTTTGGTATGGGTTCTAGTCCCACACATGGCAAGTGTGGATGTTTGTGTATGTGTTTCTTTGTCTGTGTAGGGAGCAATTCTTTTTAGGCTAGTCACACTCACTGCAAATCAAATGCCCTACTTTGGCAAGGCTGCTGATGTCATTCACTATGAAATGCATATTTTGGAAAAGTGTAGCCCAATAATCTCTGTGGCATGTCCTAAAACAGTATAATGCTGTAGTGTGATGTAATACTTTGGTAGGGGTTCTATTCCCACACATGGCAAGTGTGGATGTTTGTGTGTGTCTCTGACTGTGTAGGGAGCAATGCCTTTTAGGCTAGTCACACTCACTACAAATCAAATGGCCTACTTTAGCAAGCCTGCTGATGTCAGTCACTGTGAAATACACCTTTGGGAAAGACATAGTCCAGTAATTGCTGTGGTGTGTCCAATAACAGCGTAATGCTGTAGTGTAATATAGTACTTTGGTAGGGGTTCTATTCCCACACATTGCAAGTGTGGATGTGTGTGTGTCTGCTACCTTGTCTGTGTAGGGAGCAATGATATTTAGGCTAGTCACACTCACTACAAATCAAATGCCCTACTTTGGAAAGGCTGCTGATGTCATTCATTGTGAAATACACCTATGGGACATGTGTAGCCCAGTAGTCTCCATGGCACATCCTATAACTGCATAATGCTGTAGTGTAAAAAAATAGTTAGGCAGGAGTTCTAATCCCAGACATGGCAGGTGTGTGTGTGTGTGTGTGTGTGTGTGTGTGTGTGTGTGTGTGTGTGTGTGTGTGTGTGTATGTGTGTGTGTGTGTGTGTCTGTGTTTGTCATTCATTTCCTGTGTGGAGGTGGCTGTGAGTGTGTAACAACTGGACTCATTGTGGAGTGGGTTTTGCAAATTTCTTATATGGTGGCCCTATTATATGTCACAATGTCCACCTTACAAGAATAACAGATGTGAAATAGCCCAGAGGCTGGGGTGACAATCCATACCCCTACATGTGACATCAAGGCCTGGAGAACAAAGTTAACAAACCTTGTATTACACAGAGAACACTCTCAACCCATGTCTCATACACAAACACACTTGCCTAGGCAACAACTGCTATGTTGGTAGTAACCTGCATATTGCCCACAGATAGTAACCATGGTGTGATTTCAGTGGACTATAGAGGGCATGACACCCTGTCCATCAGTACAGTATGCACGCACATGCAGACAGTGTGCCTTCACTATGCTTCCCACTGGACACCTGCAACACCTGTGGTGCCATCAAATGTGACCCACAAAGGAAATACCATGCATTATACACTTACCCTGTATGGACAGAAGCCACTGACACCAGGGAATACCTGTATCATGCTATCAATGTAAGTGCAAGGTCAACCTGTTGTCCATTACTTGTTCCCAACACATGAGGCCAGGACAGGCACATCTGATTATAACAATCTATGTACACAACATGGGCCAGACACCCCAGGTACAGTTCCACATGTCACTGTACATGCATGTGGGACATGTGTACATCCCAGACAGTGTCCATGTCATGGACTAAAGAACACATACATGGCAAACATTGTACAGCAATGGCTACACACAATAGTTACCCGGGTGTCTGGATGGTGAAAACAGTACCTACCTGTGTGGGCCAATCCAGTCACTACACCCCTGAGCCACATTGCAGACCATTGTCATGTGGCCTGATGCCAATGTATACCCTTCACCTAGCCTTGTATAGCCTTCTGGCACAGTCAACCACTATACACCCATGATGCAATGCACGCATGCATGTCAGTACTGGCACCCTGTGTCTGTGTGTGTGGTGTATGATGCTTTTGACCACATTCACACTCACTACAACCCCCATTGGCATACTGAAGCATGCTGTTTGATGTCAGACACCTCCACATACCCTTTGCCCATATAACCTCCGGATAATCCCTGTGGTGCATGTGATACCTGCAAAGTACTGTATTGTGGCAAACTGACTAGTGAGGAAGTGTATTCCTGACCCTGCCAAGTGTGTCAATGTGTGTACGACCCTGAGAGAGTGTGGCTGTGTTGATGCTGACACTTGTTCAGGTGGACAGGCACGTGTACTACACCTACCGTATCACTACCATATTACTGTTGCAGATGTGACTCACCATCACATATACATTTGGAGAATTCCTCAACATGTAAGCTATGTGGTGCATCCAATAACTGCATAGACATGTGATAGCAATACATAGTTAGTCAGGGGTTTGATACACTGTACTGGTAGGTGTGTAACACAAACACGCTTAGGTTTTACTCTCCCACCCCCACTCTGACTTACTTTGCCTCTGTCTGCCTCTCTCACTCCCTCTCTGGTGGATGTGGAGAACTACACCTGCTTTGCTTAGGCAGCAGCATGTGTTTTGTAAGTGATGCTTATGATCAGCTGATGGCTTCTGCACAAATTGCAACCCTCCTCTAACTGATTGCATGTGGAGCAGCTGTGGTAACATTCCCATAGCCAATTGCATGGAAACACACTCCAATATATAGGAACATCATGTTGGTGTTGGGCCTTTTCATTCACTGTGAGCAGGGCCTAGATCTGGTGTTTGGCAAACAGCATCACAGATGGATTGGGGATTTACCTCTAACAACATACACTGTGGAAACAAGCCAACACCCAGGAAGGGGATGTGCCTGACATGACTACAGAATGTAAGTGTTGCTATTCTGCATTTGGAGTAATGTTGGTTTAACAAGGTGTGTGTGGATGTGTCTGGTCTACATGTTTTAATTCCTGTCATGACAGTGCTATGTTTCTGAGGAAACCCCCATCTGTAGGGTCATCTGCAGACTGGGCAGTGTGTGGTGTCTTTTGTTTGTTGTGTTTCTCACAGAGCATATATCCGTGAACTGCACAAGCATAGAGTGAGGATTGCAGTCAGTACATGGTGACAGCCATGAGAGTTACTGACTTCATACCCCTCATAGGACATATGTCACAACAAACCCTGTTACAACAGTAAATATATGAGGTTGTCACAGCAACATGTCAATATTGGCCCTGTGTTTGTGCCTCCAGCCACAACTCTGTCAACCTTTGTGCATATCTCATGCAGTAAGAGGTGCATATGCTCTGGACACCATAATTTATTGACATCATATCTGATAACAAGCCAGTGAGATATCAGACTGCAACACATGTTATGTATAGTATGGGTTATATTTGAGGACATAACCTGGGCATTCTGTGGTTGTGTGTATAGTACTGAGGTCTGTGTACCTATGGTGATTGTCAACAGTGTGCGTCTTGTGAATATGTAGCTTGGCCTGTGACCAGACTGTGGTAGATGTTATTGTTCTTGGTCCTGTTCTATCTGATGTTACATGCTGCTCAAGTGTATGTTACCCTATTGGCTTACATGTTTGTAGGGCCAAACACACACATGTCCCATACCACAGACAGGCATCGGACCACACTGTATAGTGGCCCAGTATATGTAGGGTTAGTGTGTGAGTGGCTCATATGAGGATGGTGTTGATCAGATAGTCCATATACTGTAATATTATGCTAGCTTACCATATGTGGCTATGGCTGTGTTCACATTGGTTGTGGTTATGCACTTTCACACAGGTGTCTGTTACTCTGTGCTGTGACATGCCTGTAGAGCCTGCTATATATGCAAGTACATGTGTATTCCCCCATAAGAAATGTAGGCCAGTGTTGTGGCAGTCTGCCTGTAGCCTGTACAGTGCTTTGTTAATGCCTAGCAGCTTAGTGTACTTACCTAGTGTGACATTATGTCCAGATACTTGCCAGATGTACTACTGCCTGGCCACCATAACAGTCATGTATTTCAGACAAAGCAGTGGGATGCTGTACAGATATATGTCACTAACCAGTGGGTAGTATGTGGCCATGTCACCTCTGTACCAGTGGTTATTATGTGTCAGGACAGACAGGGGTGTCTGAATGCATAACCTATGGGGGCAAATGTATACCAGTATTTACATGATATACCCATCTACATGACTGTTAACATCCACATTGTTAGGCTTGGTCCACATATCTTGCACTAAGGGGTTCTGTGTATACCTCTGGACTGACCAGAGTGTGTGACATGCCTGTAGAGCCTGCTATATATGCAGGTAAATGTGTATTCCCCCATAATAAATGTAGGCCAGTGTTGTGGCAGTCTGCCTGCAGCCTGCACAGTGCTTTGTTACATGCCTAGAAACTTAGTGTACTTACCCAGTGTGATGTTATGTCCAGATACTTGCCAGATGTACTGCTGCCAGGCCACCATAACAGTCATGTATTTCAGACAAAGAAATGGGATGCTGTACAGATGTACGTCACTAACTAGTGGGTAGTATGTGGCCATGTCACCCCTGTATCAGCGGTTATTATATGTCAGGACAGACAGGGGTGTGTGAATGCATAAACTATGATGGCAAATGTATACCAGTATTTACGTGATATACCCATCTACATGGCTGTTAACATCCACATTGTCAGACTTGGTCCAAATGTCTTGCACTAAGGGGTTCTGTGCATAGCTCTGAACTGACCAGAGTGTGATAGACTGTCCACATTTATTGTCCATATCTCTGCTGTAGTCCACAGGCTCATTACCCTTTTAGCAGTGGTACTGTACTATAATGTCCCTAGAATGTCTGTCAGTAGCCAGTGGCATACATGTTAAAATCTGATGTGACCTCCCACACACAACATGTCTGTGAAGACAACCCCTTTTACAGTAGCAATAGTCTACATATATACCTGCAATAAATACCTGCAATAAATACCTGACATCCCCTTGCAATACATGGTTGGGACTTTTGGGGCTGTGGTAGGACTCCACTCCATATTCTGGACATATGCTGAAAATATATGTATATATAATTATCCATATATCTATATAGATATATAAACATATACATATCAACATACATAGATGGATATGTATATGTACGCACACACACACACACACACACACACACACACATATATATATATATATATATATACATACATATAAACACTCAAATATATATATATATACAGCAATATATGTCTACACATATACAGCTGGAGATACATATGCACATATACTTATGGATATCTACATATATATTGACAGTAATAGGTATATCAGAATAGATATGTATGCCCATATAATTATAGATATCTACATATATATATCTACATAAATAGGCATATATGTACACATAGGATGTGCATACATATATAGCTATATATACACATATCTATTTATACACACACACATATATATATATATATATATATATATATATATATATATATATATATATATCCGCAGTGGTGGTGCTGCGGTAGCGTTGTCACCTCACAGTAAGATGCTGTCCAGTTCGATTCACTGTTAGAGCATCTTCTGCATGGAGACATGCGTGAATGTGCGTACTTTCGTTGAGGGTTGTGCGTCAGGGCTGGCAACTTGGCATGTAAAAATCAACTGCCAATCATTAGTGGACCGGAGTTCCACTGTGGCGACCCCTAACCGGGAAAAGCCGAAAGACACAACAACATATATATATATAAAATAATATACATTAACCACTGTTATCCATGTGAATGTGTTACATACAGGGGTAGTAGCCCAGGGTATGTGCTGTCACACTGGCATGTAGTGTATCATGGTGGTACTACTGTATATATATATATATATATATATATATATATATATATATATATATATATATGTAGCTATATATATATCTATATATATATATATATGTAGCTCTATATATATATATATATATATATATATATATATATATATATATATACATACACATATATATATATATATATATATATATATATATATATGTGTGTGTGTGTGTGTGTGTGTGTATACGAAGAGATGTACACATGGCCATATATATGTTGCACTATACAGATGTGTATACAGACATATGTATGAATATACATGTGTATGTACATGTAGACATATATCAACCTATTATATGTATATATCCATAGTCCTGTCATGTGTAAACCTCACAGTTGTGTATACCCTCCCAGATGTATCTCACCGTATGTATCTGCTATGTGTACATTATGATAAAACAACATATGTGATGCAACAGTCATATTAATAACAAGTATTACACAATTGTGGAAGACGAGGCAATTGTTCAATACCAATCAATATGTGTACTGACAGATATATTGGAAAAACAACAGCTGTCTTTGTAGTGGTTAAGTGTTGTGACTATAGTGTACAGGGTCCTGGGTTCAAGTTTTGCAAGGGCTGTTCATTTTGTTGTTGGGCAGAACAAGGGCTGCCAGATACAGAGTGGTTAATGCAGTTTTGAGCAGTTTTAAGTGTGTTTGCATAGATTTGCATGAAGCTAAGCAGTGCTAAGCTACAGGTAAATGTACAGGCACTTACACAGTGTAGGTTTCGCTTACCAGTGCGCTTATCAGCTTAGCTGTTATATTGCAGCAATGCTGACACCTGCTAAGCATGGCTTAGCCCTGGTAACCAGTTCACACTACCCAGTCTTATAACATAGCAGTGTAGTGACATCTGTAATAAGTGTATGTAATACCATGTGCAGTACATGTGCCTATGTGCTGTCTTTACAGTAGCAAGGGGTGTGAGGATCATGTCTGGGACACAGATGTAAATGAGGCCTGTACAGCACTGTTATCCATGTGAATGTGTTACATACAGGGGTAGTAGCCCAGGGTATGTGCTGTCACACTGGCATGTAGTGTATCATGGTGGTACTACTGTTGATAGTTCTTACCCAGGCAAGAGTAGAGTGCTAAATGTAGTACTGACAACAGGCACACCTGCAGACATAGCTGGACTCTGATGCCTCCCTGTGTGTATCCCTGGTGTGTGAGCTGTGTCACAGTATATAACCCCTACTGGAAAATGATCTGACATGTGGATTATAACTGTAGACTACCATCTGTACAGCACATGTTACCGAGGGCTTCTGACATGTAGTTATGGCATACATATTGTTGTCAAATGTCTATCTGTCAACACATTCATCCTACTGCATAGCTACTTGCCAAGCTGATGACTGTCAGTCCATGTACACATGTGCAGATGGCAGGTATTCAGCTGGGATATGTACAGGCAACCTAAGCTTGACTGACACTGACATGACTGCCCAGCTGTGTAAGAACTGGCACATATAGGAGATAACACCTTGTACACACCACATGCCATGGATACCTCCACTACACTACCACAGTCAACAGAACATGCTTGTGTACAGGTCTCCATCACAGACACTAACCATGTGTTGTGATGCATGTTGCATACATGTCAACTTGATCATCTCAGTGGCCATGTGCAGGAGGCACCTGGAGGATTGGTTGATGTATGTCTCACCCTGAGGGCCACCACACTAGTGTCTGTCGATAGATTGCCTGCTGCCACATGACAGGTGGCAGGATACTACTGTACACACATCTCCTACACAACCCATCTCTCCTTGGACAATAGCTAGGTACACAGCTATGACCACCTGCAGTGATGCACCCCAGTACTGACACATGTGTATGTGTGCATTATTGAGTATAGCAGCATCTGTGTGTTAGCACATCTGTACTTAGGATTTCCATGAAGGCCTTCACAACCACCGTAACACCCATTGCCATAGTCAGTTGTGGCTGCTGCTGTATGAGACATTACATGTACCCTGTTAAGCTCCACTCCATACTGGCTACACGAGCCTTGCAGTACCAATACAACAGTGTTGCACAAATGGGTTGATAGGCATGGGATACCCATTGAGTTCTGGCAAGTGTGTGGATGTGTGCATGTCTGTATATCTGTAGGGTACAGCATTCTGAGGCAACATACTCCTATTACAATACCCATTGCCACACAGTAGTACAGATAGTGTTGTTGCTGCCCATAAGTGAGGCATGAGAATGCAACACCCTACTATGTCTGTGGCATGTGCATTAGATGCATATCCCTGTAGTACCATGGTGGGATATACAATGGGTTGTATCGCAGTCGTGGGCAATGTGTGATGGTGGATATGTCAGAGTGTCATCATGGGTTTCAGGGAGTACAATATCCACTGGGGATGTGGGTGCTGTGTACACTATCATTACACCAAGGTACACCCGGTATACGTCCCATGTACCACTTTATGGTTGCCACTGTCACCATCAACCATACAGGTAATTGATACCATAATCCAGGCCAGTTATGCATGTGCTGTGTGCAGCCTACCTGTAACAGATTGGACACATGGTCAAATTAGTTAACAGTGATAGGCCCAGGTCTCTCAGAGGTGTGTCTGTCTGTTATTTGTTTTTTAATGTGTATATGAAGGTATGTCACACTATGTATTGTCCATATACACCCATTACATTCCCATTAGCATACTGTACATGTCTGGGGATGTTCTGCATGTAACATGTAACCTGGAACACACCTCACCCTAAATACTTTGTGGTGTGTGCAATGAAAGCGATACACTTCAATATCACTTCATACCTAGGTAGAGGTCTAGTCCCAGTGTTGCCAAGTAAGAGTGTGTGTGTGTATGTGGTTGGGTCTACATCAGGTTGCAGATTATACACGTTCCAGCGGCTCACCTGTCCATGTGGCACAGGCAGTAACTATTACACAAACCTGTGACATGTGCTCAATTGCACCCCAGATATGTCACAGCCACAGTGTCACCACAGTGCCATACACCTTTGTAGAATATGACTGCAGACCCTCCTTGTGCTGATACATGTACACCTAGAACACAAATGGATAACATTATATAGACCACAATCAACCAGTGTTACTAACAGCTATAATGCATCATTGCTGGATGGCTACACTTCCTGACATATATGCATTACACTTCTCTCCTGACAACATGTTACACTGCAGTACTTTGGTATACTCTAGTACAGTCACTGTGTGCATCAGAACCATATTCGCCTATCTCTGCATCGATGGTATGGATGACAGGGATTTGGCACAGGTATCATCATATGCACAGTGTGTGTTGTTGTTTTGCCAGAGGCTGAGGGTGGGCCATACATTTGACACCATGTGTGTGGATGAGGGGTGTAATTAGGTGAAATGGGCATGGTGATATGGTGTGTGTAGATATGGGTTTTCCCTAGGTGTGTTTGCATAGTGTGTGGGTATGCATGCACACAGTTCTGCCATGTGGCTGCCCTACACAGGTGTTTATGGACAGCTGCAGACCATACCTGGAAAGGTGTGCAGTTCACTGCCTCTGGCCATGGACACATGGACTGTGCCTGCCAGGGGTTCCATGAGCACATCCAGGTACAGGCCTCGATGTGCTACTCTCACCTGATGATGACAAATGTTCACTGGAACCAGGTCCATTCCTGGGACTGGCCAGGACCACATGCTTGTGGCCTGCTGTGGTGTGGTGTGGACAGCGCCCCCTGCCATTCCAAGGCTGGTACTGCCACTGTGGGAACCCCTTGGTGTCCTAGCATGTCCACGTTGACTGCCAGTTGTTGGCGTTGCTGGCCTACATCGACGCGACTTCGCCACACTCCCACCACATGTTCAAGCATGGACAAACCACGGTCGATGAGGGCCATCATCTCACCAGTCTGTCTATCCATGAGCTCAGTAAACACATGGTTGGCACCAGACAGTTCACATCAGTTGTCACTTGCAGATGTGAGAGCAGCCCTCTGCAGCCTCAGGCCCTGTCTGGTGTAACATTCCATACGAGTCTGCACCTCCATGACAGCCTGAAACATGCACCTGCTGGTACCAGCTGTGTCATGTCTGCCAAGGTCATGATGACCAGCATCCCTACCATGAGCACCCTGGGACATCTGCCTATGTAGTACTCTGCCAGACATCCAGCTATGCCTGCTGTGACCAGACACAGTAGGCATGGTTACCACACTTTCCTGTGCACTGCCACCAAACGCCAGCTGTCCCTCTGCTATGGCCACTGGTGATGGGGTATGTAAAGGCATGAAACTGTGTGTGGGGTTGGGGTGGCTAAAAGGGGGATGTCAAATGATGGCACTGTTTCAGCCCCTAACCACCCCACCTGTGCCTCAACAGTACTATCATCATCTTCAGTGTCTGTATGGACACCAACATCAGATTGCATGCAGGAGGGACCCTGATCCACCTCGCCACCTGTGAAGGAAAACAATAAACACACTTTAAGACCTGTACAGCATTGCATAACAGTACACACATACACACACACACACACACACACACACACACACACACACACACACACACACACACACACACACACACACACACCACCTTACTACTTACCTGTCCCATGTATATTCCCATGTGCTCCCCATCCTGCATTACACTTGGTAACATATACTCATTGATACCACTCATTAACATATCAGTCCTCTAAATGCCTAGGTGATCACAACATAAGACCTGTTACTCCATTACCTGCCTGACCTGAGTGGAGTGGTTTTACATGGCCTCACTGCTGTCATTCAGTGTTCACCCTGTGTATGTCTGGACATCATGAGCATGGCCCCTATATGTGGGGGCTGCTATGTTCACTCTATGATATCATGCACTGGAGTGCCATGTGTATGTATTGCCCAGTACATGCCAAATATGCTGCTTAATTAGTCTGTCATGTGACAACTGTACTATATGGATACACAGACCTTATTATACTATCAGCTGTCCTGTGATTACATACATGACAAGTATTCCTAGTGTGTCATGTGGCATTCCATGTCCATGCAATGCATGATCCCAAAGGGAGATACTGCTATATGAACAACCCCCACAATCACACGTGCAAACATGGACACCTACACAAACACACACACATACATCCTACATGCATCAACCTCCCTTCTCTTCACCAGAGTGACCCTACAGACAAACTAACGACCCAACAGGATGCACACACACACACACACACACACACACACACACACACACACACACACACACACACACACACACACACACACATATACACACACACACACACATAAAGGTGAGGTTGCACAATGATAGTACACACAGTCCCCCTATTACCCATCTATCAACATGTATAACATATGGTACACAACAGCATGCAGTGCAGCTATAGGCAATCCATGCTAGCAACAGTATACAAGTGTGTATGATGCATGTGCTGTGTTATAGGTGATGCCCCTTCCCCTGGATACCACTGCACCCATGTAGACAGCATTGCTGTGCACCTGTTCTGCACCCTGCCACGTACTGTGCACCACACCTCACAGGTGTACAACCCATTGCTGAATGTGTAGTATTGTGTCAGTTATGTCAGCTTTAATGCTCACAGCCCCTATGTTTTTCAGCAACACATACCTGGGATGATATGTGGACAGATGAAATTTGTGAATGCCCGATGTCTGATTTACAGCTCTCAGCATCAGCAGACCATGTATGACCAGTCCGATACTATTACACTGACAACTGTCAGAGCATACCATGGCTATGGGGAATGTACACACCCTTATTGATATGATGCACCATTCCTTGATCTGCCATGCGACCACATCACCGCATATATTAACAGTACATGAGCCCGATATGTGACATATGTCCTGTACTTTCACATGCAGTGTCTATGGAATGTGTTAGGTGTGCGGATGCTAACTGCAATGCATACACTCTGTGTGGGCATATGTGTGCACACCCTTATCATGTTGGTTTGTTGCACCTATTGTTATGTGTACTACAGCAGTCACTTCTCCTGGCAGGAGTATACTAACATGGGCGATCTGCATTTCCCAGTGCATGGTCAGTCTGCCCTACACATGTCCCCCTAATCTGCATGATTGCAAGGTCTACTCATGTGCACATCCCACACTGCCATCACTATTGCTGTGGGGGTAGGGTTACATCTGCCACAGTTCGTGAACCTGACTATGTGCAGATACAGCCATTTTTAGCAACCTTAGGATCCCTGCTGCAGTGCACTGGTGTGTCATGCTGACACCCCCTGCCACCTTCAGCCTTTTTGCAGATGCTTGACAAGTAAGGCCTACACATGTGTATCAATTTGCAGTGTCCCGTACACTGAACACCACATGTTACAGCCTAGTCCTAGCTGATAACGTGGCCACAGTAATACATTATGCCATAATGTAACTCTGCAACAGTTGCCATTGTCTTACAGGTATATACACTGGTGTTGCACTGTATACGGGTGATGTTTCAAACATGTCACTACTGTCAGCCATGTCTCCCACCATTATATTACTCCATGTGGCACATTCTGCAATGACAGGATGTTAGTTATATTGCAGGTGTCTGACATACCCTTCCAGTACCCCATCATGGTCACCACTGTGATGCTGTGCATTTAACAGCAACAATACGTGCACATGTACAGCATGCATTCAGGGTAGGTGTGTTAGATGTGTACATAGAATATACCATAGCCATTACATACCCATTGTATTGGCAAGCATCAACATAAACCATACTCACCAGCTACAGGCCGCTGCCTTAGCTGTATACTGCAGGGACCTACATAAGAGAGTGAGAGATGCAAAGTCAGTGGCCACACCTGTGGCATTGCTACAGGGTGGGTGCAGCATTACAATACATCAACAGTACATGTCCACAATACTACCACATATGCACATCTGTGTATCACTACTATGCAGCAACAAACTATATCTATGATATGTCAGATATGCATAATTTACCTGTACAGATGCAGATGTATATGCAACAGTGGTCTAATGATGTGCCCTGTGGCCTTACCTGCACACCCCTCAGCCAGTGTGTGGGTAGCACCCACCTCCACAATGGTGTCTGGCAGTTGTTGGCTATGTGGATAGGCAGGTGCCATGAGGCTAGCTAGGAGCTCCTCCACACGTGTCAGGGGGGGATGGATGGCATGCCCCCCCCTGTTGTGAGGTGTTCCCCCCATACTGCAGCAGCATGCCAACAGGCATTGCAAAGCAGGTCAGAACAATGATGCCAGACCTGCTCATAACTGCGGTTGTGCAGTCTGACATCATTGACCCAGTGGACTAGGTCATTCCACAGGGTGGTCTGCTCCTGCTGATCATGGGTGGCCTGGCCAAATAAGATAGGGTAGTGCTGGATTAGGTGGTTTACCACAATATAATTCTCAGCTGCTGAGTAAGCCAGAAGCCTTCCATGTGACATCTTGCCTGAAAGACATAAAGATGGACACAGGTGTGAGAAAGTCATGCAGCAAGGTTGCCACAGTTCTTAATACACATCACTGTCACCCCCACCCTATCAGCGACAACAAATTGTACACACACCTCAATAAGTATGGCTACAGCTTACCTACCAGTGGTTCAGATATTGTATTGTACCACACTTTGTGCAATGTGTTTGTAGCCATGTTCCCTATGTGGACACTATCATTGCTGGCCTGTTACAGACTATTCACCTGCATGCCTTTGTCAGGGCCACTATGGTTCCATATATGTCTGTGGTATGCTTGCTATATGGTTGCTGCACATCTGACATTCTGTGTTGTTGGGGATATCTATGTATGCTGTTGGACATGTTCCAGGATTGTGTAGACTATTACTACCCACATATGTTCTATAACAGTGACACAATAGCATGTTTATGTACTATTGGCCAGCAGAACCACTTCTCCAAATCATCTGCCCATGTTACCAGGCCACATCACATGTGGGACCCACCCTGGGGCCTCTTCATGTACTGGTCCAGGAATAATTTCAGGTGGAACTAACTCAGGGGATGCCCCCCCCCCGAGGGCACACACAGGCATGATCTTGTCCCTGAGGCCATACACATATGCATACCTATATATGGGGTACATTCACACATCAGGTCCACAATCTCACAACACCTTCCTGCACAGCTGCTCTGGTCTGCCTTGCTACAACACAGACAGGTGCCACATATGGACACAGCCTGACATTAGGAGGGTATATGTAGGGCCAGGTTTCAGGTAACCCTATGACACACCTATGGCATTCCTGCATGCTACAATACAGGTTAACCTGAATATCCTGTAAGAGGTGGGCTGTGGAACCCACATGTCCATCATTATGGCATTACTTCCACCACCAGCTATTGGCCACAGTAATATACACACTTCCCATTACACAACACACACTATGATGGCTTACATCTTATCAGTCAGTGCTATTCTGCACAGTTGATGGGTATGGCCCACTACCCACAGGGGACAGACTCTACTGTCCTTAGCAGTTGTTCAGCTGAACATCATTACAACAACAACACCTGAAGGCACATATAAATAATTTCACATCATCTATCCCAGTATTATGGACCAAGTACTACAGTCAATTACATGCATATATATGTCACATACCCGTTGTGGGAATGATGTCTCTTCTGGATAGTTTGCTGGATGTTTGTTTTTTTTGTGTTTGTTTTTGCCTTTCAGTCACTCTCTCTCTCTCTTTCTCTTTCTCTCTCTCACTCTCTCTCGGTCTCCCTCCAGTAAATGGATTGAGCTGCTTGGAATAGATTGCAGCATGGCTTTTGTAGGTGATACACATGATCAGGTGATGGCCTCTGCACCAGTCAGTGTCCTCCACTTGCTACCTACATGCAGCATGCTGTGTAGTACTTCCAATCACCACTGTCATGGAACCCAACTACTATAAATCCCTACAGCATGTGGGCGTGGTCCCTTTACCTTTCCTGTATGGTGGACATCCTTTCTGTGTGTGGGCAGCAGTGTTACAGACAGCAGGTACCAATACCTCTTTCAAGAGAACCTGCACACTCAGGCTAGCTACATATTTGTAGCAAGTTCCAGAACAACATACAGAGTGTGAGTAGTGTTGTTGTATGCATTGTATAGCACCAGTGTTACAGGGTTTGTGTGTACATACTAGTTTAACTTGGAATGCAGTCTGTCTGCATTGCTCTCAACTGTGGACCTATCCACGTGATGAACAGAGGTGTTCCTATTATGTTTTGTCTGTCCACCACACAGGGCTTGTGTCAGATAGATCACTGACAGTGTGTGATGAGTGCTATCAGTACATGGCTACATCCATGTCTGTTTCTAACTTCATATTCCTGACTAATGGCATGTTGAAGACTATCCTGTAACACCAGTGACTTGCTGAGTGTATGACAACAGTATTTCACATATGGGCCTGTGTTTCAGCCACAGTCCTCCACCTACATACCAGGCTTTGTACATATAACATGCTGTCAGGGGTTGTTATGTAGTGGGCTGTGAGTATGTCATACTGCCATTCCTGCCATCAGTCCACTGCTGTTGTGGCCCCCACACATATTGTGGGGTTGGGTCCATATATGTGTGGGCTTCATCCACACAATACATGTGTGCCCTTATGCACTCAAGAAGCCAGTGTATGTAACAGTGGTATATGGCCCTGTATTATTCAGTCTATGCGGGGATGCACCATAACTAACCTAGGCTGTTACAACATGTGGGGGTATCAGGGGTAAGCTGCCTTAAGGTATCTGGATGTACATTACCATACAATTCACCTTGGTTAAATGCAGGCCTACTGCATCCTGCCATACAGATGTTCTGTTTGTCAGTGTGATTGTGATGCTGTCAGTTATGCCTTGTTATGTAATAGATACATCACATTGTGTCAACTGAGGTCTTTACCCCATAGGGATTGTGTACAGAGTGCAGTTAGAGGCTGCTGGACTATACACATGCATTACTTACTGTTGATTGATTGTTATATTGTGGTCCAGTCTGTCTTTACTATTGCACTACTTGAAGGCCTTGGCATGGACAGCAACATATGTAAACCTTTCCAGACTCCTGTATTAATATAACTGTTTCACAGTTGCATTACTCTGTTTATATGTATGTCCGAGTGTAAACAGCTATATGACATGGCATATACAGCTGTAATAATACACAAATAAAGCTTTCCCATGTTTGCAAACCTGTGTGTGGTGTTATATCCTTTGACCTCTCAGTGGATATATGTTGCAGGCAACAATTGTAATTTGTATGGGTGGCTCATACAGTGTCCATTTGGTAAAGTGGCAACTGTAGGCATAGTGGCTGTTCTATATTGTGTGCACCTTCTACATATGTATCTTCTTATACATATCTGTGTGTATGTGTAGTTACACACACACACGCACACACACACACACACACACACACACACACACACACACACACACACACACACACACACACACACACACATATATATATGTATCAGCATATATGTGTCTGTATATATGTAGCTTAGGAATGTTGATTTCTTTCACATTGTACATTCCCTATGGTAGCCAGACTATAACACATGATATGTTACTCATACCAGCCTGACATCATACAGATGGGATGGAGTACTGTTAACATCTTGTGCCATGTTGTGTCAGGTCCTGGTTATGGGATTTGCAACAGTTGGTATTGTATTGCAGGGCAGACGTGTTTGGCTGTGGGGATTGTCTATAAGTACAATACATTTGTTGTTTAGGCTCCCTCATCCCCATTAACGGTGCATGTGGACATATATGATTCTGTTATGTTCTCTTTTATGTCTGTACATACCTATATAGATATATATTTATGCTTACATATTTATATATATATATATATATATATATATATATATTGCTGTATATATATATATATATATATATATATATATATATATATATATATATATATATATATGGGTACCTATCAAACCATCGACAACTTAAAATAATGAAACTGACTCCACCGACAACTGAATTAACCGACAGCGCAAAAACGGACGTTTACAAGGTAAGGGATGTAACTCCGCTACTCATGCCTACCATGGTTGCATGACACTGCCACCCTCCTTAAACCATGGTAGGCTTGAGTAGCAAATTTACAACCCTTACCTTGTAAATGTCCGTTTTTGCGCTGTCGGTTAATTCAGTTGTCGGTGGAGTCAGTTTTGTTATTTTAAGTTGTCGATGGTTTGATAGGTACCCATATATATATATATATATATATATATATATATATATATACACATATAGATGTAGACATATATATAAATATATATATATATATATAGATGTATGCATATGTATGTATCTATGTATATATATATATATATATATATATATATATCTACATATATAAATATGCTATATCTATTTAGATATAAATATATATATATATATACACATACATCTACATGTTTAAATACATTTCCTGTACTGTTGACTGTGACTGGGCTAGATGATATATTTGTGAAAACATCAGGGTTATGTATATCTGATATGGCTTAGTGGTAAATCACTTTGGCTGTGGTGTGCAGAGTCCTGGGTCTGAGCCTTGCAAAGGCTGTTTATTTTGTTGCTGGGCAGAACAAGGGCCGTTGTATACAGAGTGATTAAGGCACTTTTAAGCAGTTGTAAGTGGGTTTGCATGGAGGTAAGCACTGCTAACTTCCGGTTACAGTTTCTTATACTCAGCTTCTAAATTGCTTAATCTGTGTAAGCATTGCTTACCCTCACTCAAACAAGCTTAAACCCGCTTACCGCTGCTTAAAAGTGTTTACTCCCACTTACCCCAGCACTAATTTCTTTAAAAGAAAAGAAAAAAGGGTTGATAGGAAAGGGGTGAAAAAGGGGCACAAAGAGGGAAAGACAGCAGAGACAATGGCTAGGGATGTGCAGGAGGGTGTAGGGAAGGTCCATAGCTGCCCATTTCTTCTACAGCAACAGTTGTGCATATACACTGAATTTGGAGGTAGATTTGGACACTCAAACCCCTGAGAGAGGTGATAGGATAACAATAATATGTTATGATGCCAGTTAGACCAGATTACATGTGTCCAGTGGACATGTGTGTGAAATGGACAGCTATGTATGGGGAAATATTTTTTTGGGGAATAGATTGTCCTTTTTTTTTCAGGTGAGAGTGGGATGTTGGATAGGGATAGTAGGTATATTGGGGGAGGTAAGTTGGGTAGGTTAACAGACAAGACAAACAAAATGCATACAGGGGCAGTATATGACACGTGGGGGTAAACACCTTGATGGGGAGGGGTGTTGGGAAATTAGAAGCCCATGAGCCCCCTAGTGGAAACATTGGGACTGAGGACCCCACTCATGGACAGTCACCACTGCACCTTCACAGCCCAGAAGGTGGCTGCACTGGGGGATGAGTCAGAGAGCCAGGCCGACCCTCTAGTCATGACACGTGGCCCTTGAGCTGGCGTAGCAGATCTCTGACCTCCCTGTGGAGCTCGCTATGCATGATGGCCTGGACGTGGCGACGGGTAACAGGTTCCTGTCCGCACCTGCTCCCGGGGGGGGTGAGCCCCATCCCCTGAGGCAGTTCCACCTGAAGGTGGTGCAGGACCAACAGACAAGGAGGTCCCTGGTTGGGCCCCAGACATGCTGGTGCCCAGTGCCACGGACAGCTGAGGTGGGACAGGTAGGTCCGCTGGGACCAGAATTCCCATATGTGCTATGGTGTTTATGGTTTATCAACATATGTGGTTTAGTAATAGTCAACACATTTCAGGATTAGGTATAACAGCATGCATAGATCTTCCCATCAACCCAGACACCAGATATGGAACAGTTGCATAGCAAACAGAACACATGCATACATGGGACCACAGTAGTAATAACAACAGCATGGAGATACATTGATGGCACCATGCCACCAATGTTGGAGTATTTTAACATAACACATGCATAGAAACAGATTTAAATAATTATCAAACAATAGGACATATGTTCCAACATTACAGTGGAGTCATCACTTACTGATTGAGGTGGGTATTTAGTGTATTGTTGGCGATATGGTGGGGGGGGGGATGTCAATTAACTAGTATATTCCCTGTAGTTTGCATTACTTTCCTAGTCAGTGCTGTTACCTGTACATTACAAGTATTATTACACGACGCTATTGCCTTAGTTTGGACAGTGATATGGCTGTTGACAACTATATACATGGACTGGATTTACCTGCAGTATACACCTCTTACCTGGTATACCTGTGGAGGAATTGTTTGTTAACACTAACTGTTTCTACACATACTCACAGATTCCAGGTTGATGTTATGCACATACTTGTCCATCTTTTTTTTCACAGACTCTGGCCATGTCTTGACTACATGCAGGTGAACCAGGACATATGTAGACTATTGCCCTCGTCAACCTTTAGTGACTTACAATACTCTTATACAGGATTTCCTAGACCGTTATATTATGTAGCACAATGTGGGCGACAGTGATCAGTGATACCTTATTATTCAAAGCAACTGCAACACTCACAATGCCATACAATACCAGAGTATACAATACCAGTACAGGGTATTAAGCTTTTATATCTAGGCACAGTGTTTGGATCTGATGGACCTGTGGGAGCAATGCTTGTTAGCACTATCTGAATGTTGCCACACAAAGTACCAGATTTCACATTAGTATTATGCACTTACATCTCACTCTGTTACTGTACACACTCTGGTCACAGCTTGACAACATGGTGTGTAGATGGGACATACTTGGCCTAATACTCTCATAACATTTTGGGGAGTTGCTAGTGTGACAGGTTTGTTTTTATAGATGGGTGACAATCAGTTGTATTTCATATCTGCTGCCTAAACATCTGGGATCACCCCACTGATTTTCCAGGGGGACAGGCAGCAGATATGGGCCAGTATACTGGACTTTCTGGACATATCTGTACAGTTATAGGGTATGATTCTGTTTGTAGCCTACTTCCACTCCTAGGATCCAGGCCATGGCTGTGTCTGCTAACACTAAAGCACTGTCCATCACAGTTGTGTGTGCTATATGGATATTGCTGTATATCTCTTATCTGATTTCTGTGTATAATTCTCCTGTGGCTTTACATTCTGACCTTGTATTACATCACTCTTATACAGGATTTCCTAGACAGTTATATTATGTAGCAGAGTGTGGGTGACAGTGATAAGCAATACCTTATTATTCAGAGCAACTGCAACACTAACAATGTTGTACAATACCAAAGTAAACAGTACCAGTACAGGGTATCACTCTTTTATTTATGGGCACAGTGTTCGTATCTGACTGACCTGTGAGAGCAATGTTTGTTAGCACTACCTGACTGTTGCCACACAAAGTACCAGTTTTACATTAGTATTATGTACTTACATCGCACTCTGTTACTGTATACACTCTGGTCACAGCTTGACAACATAGGGGTGTAGATGGGACATACTTGGCATATTACTCTCATAACAGTTTGGGGAGTTGCTAAAGTGACAGGTTTATTCTTATAGATGTGTGACAATCAGTTGTATTTCTTGTTTGCAGCCGATATGTCTGGGATAATCCCACTGATTTCCCAGGGGGACACAGTGACAGGCAGCAGATATGGGCCAATTTACTGGATATTCTGGACATATCTGTACAGTTGTGGGGAATGATTGTGTATGCAAACTACTACCACTCCCAGGATTTGAACCATGGCTGTGCATGCTAAAATTACAACAGTTCACATCTCAGTTGTGTGTGCTATTTGGATTTTGTTGTCTATCTTTTCAATGTTTTCTGTCTATGTCTCTCCCAGTTGTACTAGCTGACCTCTGGGGATTACATCAGTGATATACAGACATTGCTACACATTTTTAATTTATGTTGCACAGTGTGGGGTACAGTTCTTAATACACCAGTACTATTAAGTGATTGAAAATCTACATTACCATATGATACCAGAGTAAACACATGCAGTACAGCAGTTAGACCTTCAATGTCAGGCTATCATGTTTTTATTTACATACAACCTATATGAGACTCTTCCTGCCATATTCTGTGGTGTATGCAGTACTTGCCTTAAACAATACAAGTTTTATACAGGCAATTGACTTACTAATACAGTTAGATTTATTTCCTATGACACTATATGCAAGAGTATTACTAACTTTCCTCACGTCACCACCTCTCCAAGCAACAGCCATGGGCCTTCTGGTTCACAGCCTGCTCACTTGCCACTGTGAAGGACATAAGAGGAATATTTAACCATACCTATCCATAATATACATGACCTGGCAATTATTAAACAGGTAGTGGAGTGATACTTACACACTACTGGGACCTGCCCTGTCCTCCTAGACTCTTGGATCCACTGATCCAAGAGATCCCTGTTTCACCACTTCAGGTCAGCATAGTGATGCCTGACCTGCTCACCAGTTTGGGGTATGCCAGTGCACTGGTGAGGTCACAGGTGAGATGGTCCCAGGCTTCTGCTTTATATTGGGAACCATGGAACTGGCCCTGCAGCAGTCTCTGCTCATGGTCTTTGACAAGGAGTCCTGCCATGACTCTGGACGCCTGGATACCCCAGCGCTGCACCTGAAAGCACACTCCCTCTCCCATTCCAGACATGGTGCCTGCAAGGGGGAGCTACAAACAGTTATGAGATGTATTCCTGCCTGTTGGGTTTAAATAAGGCCAATTTCCCGCACTTTGCTGTGATTGGAGGGTTTTGAAAAGCTAAGCTATGAGCAAACCTGCTTACCTAAGGTTGGTATTGTTTAAAGGGGTATACCACTGGGCAAATTGAGTTAGCTGGCTTACATATTGCTTACACCTACTAAGCTGGCATGTGCAATATTTAGCATTGCATAATATTTACTTTGCATTATATTTGCTCTTTGGCATTGATTTATTATTCATTACATGTTATATATATGTCTGGTATCTATGATTCATGTCTACGTACACTGTATGAGGTCCTTGTGTTTAATAGGGGACTTCCACTCCATTACACTTACACCTCACATCTGGGCTTACTTCAGTACTCCAGTTCACATATTTATGCTATGTAGTAGGTTATAGAACATATGACTGTATACATATTCCTTTCACATGTTCAGTTTGATTTTCCTATAGTGAGGATTTGTTTGGTGATACCTCAATCTTATGTACTGCTGTGATGGCTTAGTGGTTAACTACTGTGACTATAGTGTGTAGGGTCCTGGGTTCAAGACCTGCAAAGGCTGTTTATTTTGTTGCTGGGCAGAAAAGTGGCTGTTGGATACAGAGTGATTAAGGCACTTTTAAGCATGTGTATGCGGGTTTGCATGGGTTTGCGCAAAGGTAAGCAAGACTAACCTCTGGAAAAATGTGCTTACAGAGAGTTAGCTTCAATATTGCTTAACCAGTGTGTGCGTTGCTTAGCCCCACATAAATGGGCTTAAACCCACTTAGTAGTGCTTACATATGCTTACTCCCACTTACTACTGCTTAATAGTGCTTACACTTGCTTACTAGTGCTTACTCATACTTACCACTTCAGTAATTTAGACAGTAATGTCTAATGGTTCTTGGGAAGGCGGGGGATTTGGAAGCTGTATGGAGTTATCATTCAGTACACATTTTACCTTCCATTTGTACCCCTGATTCCAGTGTACATATACTGTATGAGGCACATGTATTATCTGTGGACTTTGCAACATCATGACGCTAACACCTCACATCTGCATTTAATGCAGTACTCCAGTTCACAAATATTTGTTATTTAGTAGGTTATGCAACTAAAAATATTGGTGATAAAGTGATTCGACATGGAAAATGGACTGTACTGCAGTGGGACTCAAATCGGGAATGACTGCTCGTAAGGTGAATACTCTGCCTGCTACACTATTGCTGTACTGCTTCATTTGCATATATCTTGCTCTTTACCCTCTTCTGCCATTTAAGCTGGATTAACCATAGCTAAGCGATGGGCAAACCCATGCACCTATGGTAAAATTTAATCTGTTTCATAAAAAAAAATCTTTATATTGTTGTTTTAACTATTGCCCTTGTACATGTGGGGGATGTTGCTGGGGGTATGCATACACCTATAAGGGGTCTTGCTCATTCTTTTCTGACTTGCCTGCTGTTCTTTATTGCACTGGAGTGTATATTCTGAGAGGTCTGCTCTCAGACATGCTCCATGCACTCTTACATGCTTTGTGTAAGATTAGGAGCTCAGGCAGCACACCTTCATTAATATGCATGGCGGACTGCCGTCCTGCTCCTAAATGACTGCTTCCATGCAGGACTAAGCTAGTCCTGCATGGAAGGATAGTGAATCTGGGGGAGAGTTTGCAGGCTGGCAAAATAGCCCACAAAACTAAGTCAAGCTATCACTGGGCAACATCTGCACAGACTTAGGCTCCGCACAAAAGCACAGCTACATATGGGCACAATCAGAAGTACAGTCATAGGTATGTTTACAGAAATGTAGAGATTCATTTTCATATCAGCTCTAAACAATTGAAATTCATAGTCTTCCTTAGACATAAAATTCCAGAATGTTCAGCCAAGATTCCTTTGACCAGAATTTTACTGGGCAGTCACATCAATGCCTAAGACATGCAGTACTATCTCTTGAGAGCAGTGTTCAAAAAACATATAGATGGAGAGTGGAAATTAATTTGTATACAATTTCTTGAAAACTGCACAGCCCTGGATCATAAACTTGTGCTGGAATGACTGCCAGTGCACTTCTGTTTTTCAACATTAAAATGATATTATTTATTAACTAAATTTTTGTAAACCAAGGAAATGCATAAAATGGAGTGCTGCTCCTTCTGCCTTGATGCCCTTCAATTTTTCATCCCCTGAGTTTATGCCCTCTCTTGTCTGTAAAACATCAGTACTTTCCTGATTCTTGACCTCTTTCTAGAGACAGCTGGTGGGCCTGTTATCCAGGCAGCCATGGTGGGAGTTCAGTCCTCCCCCATCACTATTTACACCATGTCCACTCTCATCCCAGTAACCTGGAAATCATACTTCACAATCACAGACTGGTACCTCCTGAACCCTAATTGCCTGCAAGCTGGGAACTTACATGATGACCAAAGCATGCCATATAATGTTGGAAAAGGGTATTTTTACATTAATTAATTAATTTAAGTCCACCCCCAACAGATTTGGTGTGTGTATTTCCAAAGTAGGGTCACTAATAATGTGACACCATGACCCCATGTACTAAATGGGAAAAGGGGAGGTTATGGATGGATGTATGGATGGATTTCTACTTCAGAATACCCAATACGGGCCCTTTGGTGTATGCACACTCATAAGCATGCACAAATTACCAACTTAAGTGCTATGCACTGCTTGGTGCCCAACAAATGTATGCTATGCCCTCTCACACTGCTGTGTGTATCCCTAGCTTTGCCTAAGGATCACTGTTGCAGCAAAGCAATCTGACTCCCTCCCCATAAGAAGGATGAGCCAGAAGAAGCTTCTCATTCCTGCTTTCACTCTTCTGCTCTTCCAGTGCATGCAAGGCTATCCAAATTCAGGATGTCTGGGTTGTAGTCAGGGCTTTATCCCTCTAAGCCTTATAGCTGGGGTACCCATCTAATTTTGAAGTTTGATCTACTGTCATATATCCACTTTATAAACATGCTGAAGCTATACCTCACACCATTTTCAAGGCTGGTGTATTTTCTTCTTGTGAAAGTATTATTTTCAGAAGAAAATGCTGCTGTCACTTGAACTATATACTTTGTTCTACATCTGAAACACCCAAAAGCATATCAGTAGCCCTCAATGTATATAATCTAGCAAACATATTATGCTCCTTGACATAGTCCACAAACACTGCAGTGGCAAGCCAACAACAGCTTGCCACAGAAATCATTAGGAATTGGCACATACTGTGGTACAGTTACAGTTATAGTATCTGCAAATACCATTCTGAGCCAGTAAAAATCACTGATTCCAGATGCAAAGATCTGAAAAATTCCAAATCAAAATTCAAAATAACATTGAAAAAGGATTTGATCTGTTCCCACATACATTACATAGGTTACAATTTAGCTGTTAATAATATATTGATCTTGAATGTTCTCTTTATGTCTATGTGGGCTTCCTTTTGGAATACTGGTTTGCAGACACCTCTCTAACACTTGCTGGTTGAATGATTATTTTAAGCTGCTCATCAGCTCTGTGGCATCCCTCCTCTTGGCCAGTGATCAATGAGTCTCAATCCTCACCATGGACACCAGTGAAGGGCGTTCACTTGGAACAAAAATGGATACATGCAGTATTTCCAGATGAAGCTGTCTGTACCAAGCAGATTTTGCCTTAAGAGCACACAGGGAACATACTCCCATCCAGGGGCTGAAGTCTCTCTCTCTCTCTCTCTCCCCAAGCCCCAAATAAGACTCCACACTGACTACAGCTGTAGGGTTGAGTCCTCAGAAAAGTGTTCCAAGCCAAGTCCTCAACCACCTTCTCTGTGAAATCAGTGCTTTGTGTCCCTACTCCAAGTAGCTGACATGCACGCACTTTGGGATTTGATTTTCACACACACACACACACACACACACACACACACACACACACACAAGGCTGTTACAGATTTACCAGCTTTATCTCGTCTGCCCAGACTGTAAGGTAGATACTGCCACCAGAACACTCCAAACCCAGCTACTCTAAGTATATTACAGGGGTACCCAATTATACTGAGTAAAATTAATACTAATACAAATGGTAGTGTTTGACCAATGCAGCAAGGCTTTCAGAAATGGCCACAGTGTCACCAAATGAATATAAGTACTCTCAAAGGTTAAAATATTTTCAAAAAGACCAGCCGCAATGAAACGTTTAAATATATTTAATAAGAAATAATAAAATAACATGAAAATAATAAATATCTATTTACAATAAATGTCGGAGTTTCAGTCACAGGAAGTATGAAAAGTAACACCAAAGGAAAGATTCACACAGACACAGGAAAACAATACTTAACTAATCTCACTATATTTTCCTGACTTATCCAAAGAATTACTGTTTCCCACTTACTTAATAAATCAAGACAAGATGAAGTGGATGAGTGCTCCTTCTTTGTCAGGTTTCACAAACAGACTGCTCTGAGACTTCTGTCTTATCTAGGATTAAAGTATCATTTCAGTGTTGGATTACAGAATGACATCAGATGCATCTGATCAACTGACTTCTGGTTCGCACGCTACCCCCTTTACTATCAACTGAACCACAATCTACCATATATGTGTCATAATACACACAGATAGAGCTTTGTTAAGATGTGTTATAGCACCTGGAAGCTATAAAACCATTTCAAAAATGTCCACCCTTCCAGGGTAGCAATTAGTTCACCCCTAAGGACAATACAGTAGGATTCTTAACCCTTGTTTTCAAAGACATTTTGTCTCTGTCTGCAATCAGAACTGTAAGATGCAATCTTTATGGCCTAAACTAGGTAATTTAATTTCAGACTATTTTTCAAAGTTATCTGGACTAAGATTAACCTCTTCTCTTCCAGTACCCTCTGTTGCAATATATTCATTTCAACAGTTGTAATACAGTCTGACATGCAGGTATATTTATTTTCTGTCCAGCAGGACCCACTGTTGGCATATCTGTAACTCAAGCAGCTTTACAAATACATTTTCAGTCAATCACTTGTACCAATAATTTTGATGTACAAATGATATATAACTATTTACAAAACTCCAGCTAGCTATGCTGGCACTACAACCCATCATCACACCTCTCCCCCTTTGAAGACTCAAGCTAGTTTTTCAAGTGACACTTGAGAAACAGGGCTTGAGGGACGTTACCCTGTCTTGTAACATATTAACCCATACCTTATCTTGAGAGCCTATCTGCATTAGCATTGCTGACCCCACTATGGTGCTGCACTGTCATGTCATATGCCTGTAACCCTAGGCTCCACCTTAGTAAACTTGGCATTTTACTGGCTGGTTCAATGTAGCCATAGATACCCCTCCAACTCCTCCTGCCACCTACTGCAAATAATCAGCACAAGGGCCTCCCTATCATGGTAATGCTTCATCATGTTGACATGGTACAGTTTGTGCCCCTGCCTCCTGCCTAGGAGGTCTACCATTAAGATCACTGACCTTCCTTACCACTTTGAAGGGTCTTTCCCAAGCTGCCTGCAGCTTATTTTGTCTGACAGGAATGAGCACCATAACCTGCTGTCACAGCATACTCTTGGGCTCGAGCATTCCTGTCATACTAGATGTTTTTCCTCCTGTTGGGCCCTTGCCAGGTTCTCTTGGGCCAAACCTGTGAGCTCCCTCAACCTTGTCCTGCGGTTTAGGACATATGTCACAACAGACTGCTTGTGAGATTCACACTCACCCTCCCACTCATCATGAATGAAATCTAAGTGCTCCCTCACCCCATGCCCATAAAACTCAAAGGATGAAAAAACTGTGGATTTCTGTAGTACCTATCTGTATGCAAACAGCAGATGGGGCAAATATTTGTCCCACTCTCTCTTAAACTGATCTTCAAATGCCCATAGCATGGTATTTAGTGTAGAGTTTAACCTCTCCACAAAACCATTAGTCTGGAGATGATAAGGGGTGGTCTTTAGGTGCTTCACCCCACAACAATCCCACAGACAAGCCAGCAGTTCTGACACAAAATTGGCATCACTGTCAGTCAGTATTTCTCTCGGTAACCCTACCCTGCTGGATATCTCTAAAAAAAAAAAAAAAAAGCATTTGCCACCTTCTCTGCCTCGATGGAGAATAGAGCCACTGCTTCAGGGTATCTGGTAGCATAATCTACTACCACCAGGGTATACTTCTTCCCTGTAGAACTTGAGGTACTCAGATGTCCCACAATATCCATAGGTACCCTCTGAAATGGCTCCTCAATCACAGACAAAGGCATCAAAGGAGCTTTGACCTTGTCTCCCCTCGTGCCTACTTTTTGGCAGTGTTCACAGGTCCTTCCATACCTTGCTACATCCCTTGCAATCCCAGGACAATAATTTCCTATCAGGACATCTGCAGGAATATCCTCAAACACACCTATTTGCTTGCTTCCTTTTACACCCTCCCAGTCAAGGTGAACCCTGGCCAAAAGCATTTGGAATGGGGTCCCTCCTAAAGCTCTGACTGGAGTGGAGTACCCAAGCAAGTACTGCTCCTGTTTAACGACTGCTGGCTTCACAATGGTTATGTCAGAGGCTGTGTATCTCTCAGCAGTGGCCTGTTTTCCATCCACAGAGATAGGATATAAACTCCAGTCATAGTGTGATACCCCTGTTGTCTCCAGAAAACATACCAGTGGCATACTGTGATTCCCATTTGCTGGCTCCCCAACCTTTTATTCCCCACCTGTGGACATCTGTATGCTACATGGCCCAACTGGTTACATTTAAAACATCTAACCCTTGATACTGGCCATGTATGTTAACTAGTGACTTCCCCTGTTATTAATGGACTCTGTTGGGGTGGTTTAGGCTGCCCACCATGAGTTCTTTTACATCCATGTGCAGCACTGGTTATTCCTTTCTTGTGCAGTGATCCCCTGCTTCCTAAGCAGAGATCCCCTTTTTCCCCAGGGATCTTTCACTCCCAGTCTGCCAACCAGATTGTCATATCCTCAAGCAAAGTGCTAAGGGTTTTTCCCCTCACCAAAAACTCTGTCAGCCTTTCAAAAGTGGTGTTCTGATACCCACTCACCCACCTATGAAAATAAGTGCTTAATTCAACAATATAATCACATATGCTTTTATTTATATTGCGTCTATGCTCACAAAACTTTTTTTCTGTAAGCTTCAGGCATTAACTTAAAACATTTCAATAAATATTGTTTAACTTTATAATAGTTTAAGCAACCAGTATCACACAATTTATAAACAGCAATTACAGCTTTACCATGGAGTAAGTGGGTCAGGAAACATACCCAGAGCCCTTGGTCAGCATTATACTGTTTACATACTCTTTCAAATATATGAATAAAACTATCAAAATTATCACCCTCCATAAACTGTGGAAGACATTTACTGACCTTTATTGCTTCTGGTGTTTAGCTATTCCCTTCCCCATTACCTCCATGACCCTGATGAAGATTCAGCATCTCTCTCTCATGTTGATGCTGCTTCTCATTTTCTTCAGCTTCCAAATGCTGAAGTCTCTCATTTTCATTGGCCATCAAATGCTGCAGTTTCTCATTTTCTTGGGCCTCCAAATTCCACAGTCTCTCTGGCAATTCTAATTCCAAATGTTTGGCCTCCAGTTCAAGTCTCTAACTCCAGATTAATTTTTAAGTCATCTGAGGAAAAGGTGAACTGTCCTGTTTCTGAGGGCTGCACATCCCCATTGACAGAAGGGTTGTCTTCCTGTTTGCTGCTATGGGCTACAGCTGTGACTAAGACTGAAATAATTTCCTCTTTAGTCAGGTTAGCATGCACCAGTCCTTTGGCTTTGCACACATTGGCAAACGTTTTTTTTGTCAGCTTGCCATAATCCTCTGCTGACATCTTTGCCTGCTTTTCCTGACTAGACTAAACTAAACTAACAAAAATAAATAAAACTGCTGTGAAAATAAAACTCTGTATGTTTACCTTGTGGCTGCTGACAGTGCACACACCTTCAATGACAATTGCCTACAGGCTACAGAAGTTCAGTTAATATCCCACCACTGCTCACCAATATGTCCCACCTCTTGGCCAGTGATCAAGGAGTCTCAATCCTTACCATGGACACTGGTGAGGGAAGTTCACTTGGAACAAAAATGGATATATGCAGTATTTCTATATACAGCTGTCTGCACCAAGCACAATTTGCCTTAGAAGCACACAAGGAACACACTCCCATCCTGGGGCTGGACTCCCTCTCTCTCTCTCCAGGCACCAAATAAGACTTGACACTGACCACAGCTATAAAGTTGAGTCCTCAGCCGAATGCTTCAAGCCAAGTACTCCACCACCTTCTCTGTAAAACCAGTGCTCTGTGCCCCTGCTCCAAGTAGCTAGCACACACACTTTTTGAGTCTTGATTTTCACACTCACACACACACACACACACACACACACACACACACACACACACACACACACACACACACACACACACACACACACAAACACACCTGGAAAGGCTGTCACAGATTTACCAGCTTTGTCCCCACTGCCCAGACTATAAGGTAGATACTGCCACCAAAACACTCCAAACCCAGCTACTCTAAGGCTCTTACAAGGGTACCCAATTATACTGAGTAAAATTAATATTAATACAAATGGGAGTGTTTGACCAATGCAGCAAGACTTTCAGAAATGGCCACAGTGTCACCAAATAAATATAACTCAAAGGTTAAAATATTCTCTAAAAGACCTGCCACAATGAAACATTTAAAAATATTTAATTATGCACAATAAAAGAACAGGAAAATACTAAATATCTATTTATAACAAATACCAGAATTTTAGCCATAGGAGATATTAAAAATAACACCTATGGAAAGACTCACACAGATACAGAAAAACAATACTTAACTAATTGCACTATATTTTCCTGACTGCTATAAATAATTACTGTTTCCTAATTACTTAATAAAGCAAGGCAAGATGAAGTTGGTGAGTGCTCCTTCTTTGTCAGGTTTCATAAACAGACTGTTCTGAGACTTCTGTCTTATTTAGTATTAAAATATCATTTCAGTGCTGGATTACAGAATGACGTTACATACATCTGGTCATCTGACATCTAGTTCCCACACTACCCCCTTTACTAGCAATTGAACCAGAATCTAGCACATATGTGTCATAAAACACATACATAGAACTTTGCTAAGATGTGTTATAGCACATGGGAGCTATAAAACCATTTCAAAAACATCCACCCTTCCAGGGTAGCAATTAGTTCACTCCTAAGGACAATACAGTAGGATTCCTAACCCTGGTTTTCACAGATATTTTGTCTCTGGTTGCAATCAGCTGTAAGATACAATCTTTATGGTCTAAACCTGGCAATTTAATTTCAGACTATTTTTCAAAGTTAGCTGGACTGGGATTAACCTCTTCTCTTCCAGTTTCCTCTATTACAATATATTCATTTCAACAGTTACAATACAGTGTGACATACAGGTATATTGCTGTTCAATCCAGCAAGACCCACTGTTGGTACATTTTTAACATAAGCAGCTTTACAAATACATTTTTAACACTAGCAGCTGTAGCAATCAGTTTGATATACAAATTACATTTAATTCTTTACAAAAGTCCATCTAGTTATGATGGCACTACCTCACATCATCACAAGCTCCATTTAACATTATGATTCTTTTTTTATCAAGGTCATGACTCAAATAATAATGAGCGGATCAGGTCACATATATAAATATTTATTTATTTATTTTCTTGACCAGCTAAGAAGAACCCATTTTCAGAGGGAAACTATGGAGACTGCTGACAGAAAACATTAATTTGTGGCACACACAGTGTAAAGCACCTCCAGAGGACCGACTTACCCTGATGTGTTTAACTTAATGCTGCCTAAATATTCCAGATTAAGGACTAAGAAACCTCAGCTATTAACCCACACATTAAAACACCCACATTCACCCTGCACAACCACAGCTAGTACACATACCTCTAAGAGTCATAAGATTGCAGACTCTAAGCCCTTAAGGTTCATTGAGATTACTTATATGTACAGTAGTGTTTCAGTTATAGGTGACTCTATTGTCAGTCATATAGACACCACCATCACCCAGCTGGATAAGCATAGAGTGACTGAAGTCTTTCAAGACCCAGGGTCCAGGATGTAAGAAGGGATTGTACAACCCCCATCTTGTATGCAAGGATTATGACCCACATTGGTGAGAATGACCTTAGGCTCTATATTCAGAGGCACATGCAGAAGTGTATGACTGAGCTTGCTATGCTTATGATTGAGGTAGGAAAGACACTGGTCCTAAGTGTCATTTTGCCATCACTCAGAATGATGCCAAGATTCAACTATAAAATAATTGATTTTAATAATTGGCTATGTCAGACCCACTCTGACTAACTTCAAGCATATCTGCAATACAAACAACACCAGAATAACCCATTGTAAAGACTTAAACCTTGCCTGTGATATACATAGGACCTGTTGGAGAGACAGGTATGTATCCCAGTCACTACCCCATCTCTAGAACAGGCTCCCTATCTTTGTAAAGTAGAGTTCCTCCCTAATTCAATTCAAGACTTGGACAATTAGATGGGAAACAGGAAATATATCCCTGGTTTAGTGCCTATGTCTTTAATGGAAATGGACAGCCTGTAAATGGTTCATCTCCTAGGCTCCTGCTTCTATATGTTTCATCTTCAAAACACCTGTATACACTTATCAAGGGTACCAGAACTTGTCAGAAATTTGTCATGCATAGCAAGACTTAAAATGGATGTTGTGATCCATAGCCTAGTACACACCTATAAGCCTATGTAGCTGATGTCATTCTAGGCTAATCCAGTATGTGTCAGCTTGGGAAAAGATGGTTGTCAAGCCTTCCCGTTTGGTCACGGGTGGCCTTAATCTGTTACTCTTACCAAAATATTAGCAGTTTAGCTAAAGTGTTTGCTGTCTTCATAGTGCATTTTTATATGTGGAGTCTGGTTGCTTGACATTCCAGCATAGTAAATTTTAATTCAGAGTACACAAGGACATTGACAGCTTACAGACACTGGACTCATCTGAGTTTGTCTTTGTAAAGGGAAGATGTTTCCTGTTCCACTTAGTAGACTTCTTTGAGAGGGTCACCAAGGTTGTGGATGGGGGGGTGCATATCATCTACCTTGATCTGGCCAAGGTTTTTGAAATAATACTCCACTGAGGTATTACTGACAAACTCTAAGCACTAGGCATAAATCCCTACATAAATCACTGGATTGCTGGGTGGCTCAACAATAGGACCCAAGAAGTCAGGATCAGTGAAACCACCTCCACCAGGAGGCTAATCACCAGTGGAGTACCTTAGGGCTCTGTGTTGGGCCTGATCCTGTTTGGCATCTACTTTGTAGAAGCCAAGGCTAATGTCAAAGGCATCTGACTTACAAAGTTAGCAGAATGACTGTAAATTGGAAACTATCATAGATTGTCCCCATGACACCATCATCTTACAAGAGGGTCTAACACAAATAAATGACAGGTGCCAAAGCCACAGATTAAAACTCATGATGAAGAAATGCATAATAGTGCCCTTTGAGTAATCATCCACCCAAGCTAATTATTCCATCACTAAAACACCCCTAAGAGTTGACCCAATAGTTAGTGATCTGGCAACATTTGCAACAGTAGTCTGGCCTTTGACCAACATACAACCAAGATAGAAATAATATCATTTTATTTTGCCCATCTCATAAGTAAGGGTATGCCATCCAGGTCCATAGAGTTGGTACCACTATACTCAGCTTGTATCAGACCCTTTATTGAATACAGTGCTTCCATTTGGCATGTACCTAACTAGGCACTTGCAACAGATGGAATGCCCTCAAAGGTTCCTGACCAGGAGAATCCAGTATATGACTCTGTCCTTCACAGATCACCTTAAGGCCCTGTCTCTGTGCTGAGCCTCCTACAGGTAAATGACAGGTGATCTTTGCTTGGCATATTAGGCATCCTCAGATCCAGTTCAGCATATCCGCAAAACAAACGGCACCAAAAATGCTATTTACTTATTTTTTATTTTATTTTATTTTATTTTACATTTGTTAACAGGGAAAGTACGACTGGATACAGGTCCATTTTCAATGGAGGCCTGGGGAGAAAAGCTCCAAATGTACATAACAAGTATAAATGCAGTGAAATTACTATAGTGAATAATCAGAAAACTGAAATTTGTTTAACAATATGTACACACAGGTACATGTTTTTCTCACATACACACAGCAATGGTTGGAAGTTAGTAGCTGAGAAAGAAATAGTTAAAAATTTCATCTGAAAAAGGAAAACACATATATTAAGGTGGTTACCATACATGGTATAGTCTTAACTTTAAATCTTTCCAGTAGGTGGGTAATACACAAAATTTTAAACAGTTAGAGAATCAGAGTTTGATTCTTGTAATGACATTCTCATTTATAAATTATGTTTGAGTGGGGGTTAGTCAGGGTTTGTACAGGGACAAGGCCACTGCATTTTTAGGTATTTCCTAAGGGATTTTTTGAATTGGGATAAGGAGGGGTCAGTGGTGAGTTCTGCAGGAACTAGATCCAAGGATCTGAACTTTGTCTGTGACATAAACAGTACATGCTGGAGAAACTGATATGTATCTCAAAGCATCCCCACAATATGGAATAAGCTACCCATTCATGTGAAGCAGAGTTCATCTCTGACCCTATTCAAATAGAAACCTTGATCATTGGATCAGAAACCGTACATTTACCCCTGGTCTGACCCATGTGTCTCTGGTGGACAGAGGTTGTCAGTAAGTAAATTAATCTCCAACTAACTCACCCCTCCCTGTCATAACCCTTAGCTACCTCCCACCCCTCCCAATCATAACCCTTAGCTACCTCCTTACTAACATACCCCACCATATAGGTGTCTAAGGGACAACAACTGGGTGTGCTTGCATGGCTAGATTTATAAAGACCCTGGTTATCATTAGCCTAGTATAAATGCATGAACTTATGAAGAAGTCTTAGTTTTCCTTTATACCTACATATGTCACTCAACTTGGGAGACTTCACAGAGATTCAGAACTAAGAAGATCAGTGGCCGCAAAAATCTTAGTTATCAGACAGCAACTCTCTCTCTGAAATCAGTCTTTTATAAACTCCTTCATGAAGATCTATAACTAGCCTTTCAAGCCAAGAAAGATCCAACCCTCTTTGACCTCTTATTCCTTCAAAGAACAAATGGTACCTCAAATATCCAGTTAAAGGAACAAGATCTTCATGGACAGATAAGACACAGGATTAATAGATTCATATCTCAATGTATCCCTCACCTCTGGAATAAACTTTCACTACATGTCAAGCAGATAGCACCCTTGCCAAGTACAAGGTAAACCTAGGCAAAAAGGACGGATAGCCTCAAATTGTTCCGTGGCCTATCTTTTATTGTGCTCCTTGAGGCTGGATGTAATGTTTGTATTTTGGTTATTGGGTAGGCTTATAGTGGTCCACAGACTCATTGTCTAGTACCTACCTGTGAGCCCATGAACCTATGATCTAGTCCTTGAAAAAAAAAAAAGAATGTCACCATCTTTTTAACACAAATGTTGTTTGTTCTTCTATTTGAACTTAGTTTCTCTTTTACATCAATTGTTTCTGCAACTCTTCATGGGTTTTGTTATGGTGCCTTGTTGTGATTGAATTTGGTGTATATAAATTAATAAAATGTATTAATAAAAAAATGAAAGAATGCTACAAAGAAGACAGTTGTCATAGAGAAACTGCTTATATGAAAAGCCCACATAGTGAAAATAAGGAGTGGATGTGTGGCAAGAACAGATATTATAATCCATTTGCACAGTACTGAAGACAATTATCTCCAGTAAAATTCAAGGTAATAGACACAAGGAAAAAAAATCACTTGAGAGAATATACATGGATACAAGAGTACAACAAGGAGATGAGAATGACAACTCATGTGGCCATTACCAAATACATTAAATTAAATTAAATTAAAATAAATAAAATGCCTAGAAATTTAAGTAAAGATGATTATAAATATTAATAAAATCATTACTACACCTCACCCAGTGCATTTATCAAACATACTTTAGTTAAAATGAAGCAATAGCATAAATGAAGGCTACTTCATCCATCTGATTCACAGGTTTGATGGTAGTACAATACATGGGTAAAGTTAGTGACATAGCAATCTTCAAGGGTTAAAATGATATCTGAATGACTATACTACAACCACATTATGACAGCTTTAGTATAAATTAATAAAAACTAGTGCATAAAACACTAAAAAGACAAACGGACCCAGCAACAGCCAAGTAATCCAGTATAAAACGTATTTAATTCAGAGAACTAAAAACATGAGTGCTTTCGCAGCTGTGCTGCTTCTTCAAATTCAAAATTCATTTAACTAAATACCATTTAAATATGAATTTCAGATAATCACATGACTCAATCTAATCACTTCTTAAAAAAACATAAGACTAAAACAGATATAAAACAAATATATGCATATACTTTACTTAATAGCAGATGTGAGTGTTTGAGAATGTTAGAAAAGGAGACATCGGAAATGCAACAGAACAATTGGAGGCGAAATGGATAGTTAGGTTAAGAGGAGATTTGGACTGATTAATGGAGTTCCTATTAAACCAAAATTGAAGGCTAGACCACTGAAAAGATGATAATGATTTTTTTCATATTTATGTATATGTATGTATGTATATATGTATATATATATATATATATATATATATATATATATATATATATATGTGTGTGTGTGTATAGATGGATATAAATATGTGTATATGTATAAATTATTTTATTTATAAGTATGCTTTTAATATATGTGTATATTTTTAGGAGTATATTACATATGAGATTATTTATGAGATTATTACTGAAGTATTTTTTTTATACATCTGCTATTAAGTGAAGTATATGCATATATTTGTTCTGTATTTGTTTTAGTCTTATGAACTTACTAGGAATTACATTTTCACATGTAATTCCCAGTAAGTTCAAACATTTTCTTGCTTGGACAAGAAGCACTCTGTTAGTCATATAGTATGTGAATAGAGATCACAGATATCAAACTTAGGTCCTTTAGAAAATGAATTGCTCCTGTTCTAATTGTCAGCATTGGGACAACTTGCAATAAGTAGCTAGGGTTAGAAGGAACAGTAAGGTTTGACTGCATAAGTATGTTTGTATATATATATATATATATATATATATATATATATATATATATATATTGTTTTTATTATAGATGGTTATGATTGGGTTTCCAATAGCAATCACATTATTATTTAACTTGGAATCCATGTCAAGAATACATAATAACGAGTTATGATCAGTGAGATCCAATCATGTCTCTTTGCAGTGCATTGAGTCTTATTTAGTAAATGTACTACCGATTACAAACAAAAGCTGAAGTGTTTTACTGGATTTGAAAGACACTAAAGCACACAGAGAGTGTTGCCACACAGACAGAAAGAAAGGAAAAAGTCAGGGGGCAGTTTTTAAAATACTCCACAAGATTAAATAAATTACATACAGATTAACATCTGTTAACTTCCATGGACATATCAGGAAAAATATTCAGGGACTAAAGAAACATCTCTTGGCTTATACCTGACCATCACAGTGTTTAGGGGGTGTGTAACAATTGTTAAACACTTCTGAAAGTGCTTTGATGGTTGGGTCTTGCACTAGGTTTATCTTTTTGTCCGATTTTAGAGTGTATTTATGGTGTTTGATGTTCTGTGTATGTGTGTCTCTCTCTCTCTCTCTCTCTCTCTCTATATATATATATATATATATATATATATATATATATACATATATATATATATATATATATATATATATATATATATAGGTCTACTTCAAAATATTAAATTACCACTTCATCGATCATTGATTCCCACATCATTGAGATGACATTGCCAAAACTGCAGAACATCGAACACGCAGAACATTGAAAACTAACCCCAGGAAAACAACCACTAACCCAACATAACAATAAATAAATAAATAAATAAATAAAATGAAGCAAATCAAACCCAACCACCTCTAGCGAAATATACCAACTCTGAGATCGCAGTCCAGTGGGGAAAGCACAAAGTTCACCATGGTGGCTAAGTGGTTCTTTTTCCATGGAAAGATTTTGATGTTGTAGGTGTCCGATGTTCTGCAGTTTTGGCGATGTTGCCTCAATGATGCTGGATTCGATGAAGTGGTAATTTGCTACTTTGAAATAGACCCATACACACACACACACACACACACACACACACACACACGCACACACACACACACACACACACACACACACACACACACACACACACACACACACACACACACACACACACACACACACACACACACACATATATATACATATATAAAATATTCACACACACACACAATTACGTATATGTATTGTGGCAAATAAAGTTTCATAGCGCTGGAGAACAATACAGCAGGGAGTGTAATTTGACATTTCCCCATTGTTGTGCAGTCTTAAAGGAGGTATATATAATTAGCAGGGTATGTTATGAGTACAGGGGGCCTTGCCCCCTATATAATTTTTTTTTTAATTTTTTGCTATTTTGTCAGTCAGTTTTTTTTAGCTTGATTCTTTACTTGAATGCTTTGTGTATCTGAAATATCTGATATATACATACATACACACACACACACACACACACACACACACACACACACATATATATATATATATATATATGTGAGTATGCGGTAGTGACGGACGTTAGGGTGCGCAGGCAGGTGGAGAGAGATTGACGTCTGTGGGGATAGGGGTGGGTTAAGTGGGAGTAGGAGTAGAGCCGTTAAGGGGTTAAGTGAGTTTAGGTTAGGAGCCATAGGGTGGGTTAAGTGAGTTAGGGGGTTAGAGCTTAGGGGGGGGGTTGCGCGGTTAGGGTTAGTAGGTTAGGAGGGGGGTTTAAGGAGTTAGGGGAGAGGTTAGGTAGCTAAGGTAAGGCTTAGTGATATACCTTAGGGGTTGTGGTTGTTTTGTGTGTGTTTTGTGGTGATTTTGGTGTGTGTGTGTGTTGTGTGTTTGTGGTGTTTTTGTGTTTTGTTTTAATTGTTATTGTGGTGTGTGTGTGGTTTGGTTATTTTTGTATTTGTGGTTATTTCATTGTCGGTTATTGTGTGTCGTTTATGTGGTGGACTGTCGTATGGACATATATATAACCATATATATATATATATATATATATATATATATACACATATTTATATATATGTGTGTGTGTGTGTGTGTGTGAATAAAGGTGTTGGTTAATATTATACCTGGCATTGGCTGAGGATGGAAAATGTAAAAAAGGAAACTGAAGTTTTCTGTTGATGTGGCAAAGTGACAGAAAAATATTGTCAGCTGTGAATGATGCTGAAGTACTTTTGGGACAACTCACAGATGATGATGCTTTGATACTATAGCAGAGGTGTTAAGTTTCAGATCCACAGCATTACTACAGGGACTGTTGCTATACAGGAGTGAGTACTTGAGTCCCTGTGCACAATATTTAATCTGTACTAGTAATCTGTTCTTCGTTTTTTGTATAGTTTAGTATTACACTGTGCAAAATGAACCTGGAATACAGGCTTATGGCCTATGGTTGTAAGACGCATGGACCAGTACTTAAACTTGCTGCTGGTTGAGATAGATGTAATTTATAGTCTTGTATTTTTGTAATATGTACTGGAGGTCATATGCATAGAGTATAGCATATGGTTTTATCTGTGAAACTGTGCTTCCTTATCTAAATCAGATTAATTTCTACACACTATAAGAAAGTAAGATTAATTTGACTAGAAGCTTTCTGGTACAGTTAAGACTGTACAATCATTCAGAAAGACATTGCCAGTGTTTTTAGTAGTATTTTCTTTGAATATTTTGCGGAAATGTAAAAGGAAAAATTCATACAGATGTGTTTTTTCTCCTCATACAGCAGTTTTTCCTTTCCTTTAATACAAGTCACAAAAAACATGATTTAAGTATTACTTTCCCTGCTTGTATTTCATTATCCTCTCAGCTTCTCATAGTATATCATTTTAGATTTATGCAAAATCTCAAATTATTTCTTTTTATATTTTTCATATTTGTTACAGCATGTGTTAACACTGTATAGGCACTCCATAAATTCGGCAAGTTATTGAATACGGATGTAAGACATTATCAATCTTAAAGAAACAAAATAATTTGATCACTGATCTTTATTTATTTATTGTTTGTTGATTAAGTTAGCCCCACAAGGCTTGGGACACTCAAAGTGGAATTTCTACTGCTTTGGGAAATTTGGGTTATGCACCAGGGAGCTCCTCTACAATTTTCATTGCTGCCTTGGAATCTTTTACATCCACATGAGCTGCCACCATCATAAGCAGATGGAGACCATGGTTTAATGTCTTATCTGAAAGACGACTAGATACAATAATTACATCAGTGTTAGCAAAACGTACTGAAAACTAGCTAAAGAAAAACAGTTCAGTTAAGTGTCAGCAGCTGATCATGTGATAAGCTCTCATGCAGAAGCTGAGGCCTTGAACTACATTTCTGAACAAAAATAAAAGCAACTGTAAATAGCTGTTACTTTAAGGTTAATATCCAAAGGTATCTTAGAATGGTATATGATAATAACCACTATCAAAATCAATCACGAGGAAGTCTTTAAAAACAAAAGTAAACTGACAGTCTTGACAAAAGCAAAGGCACTTAAAGTAAATATAAAACCTCAATAATCTGACTGCAGGTGAATAGAAAAAGAAAGGCTGCTCTGATGAAATTTATGTAAACAGACTCTGTTGTGACATGAATGAGCTTTGGCTGGAATAATATCGGCCTGGTAACAATCCATTAAGCTGCTTTAAAGTATAATAAATTAGAAAGCCACTACAAATTTGACAGGGACATTCAGTTTCAACTTCAGCTTTTACTTAGGTGATTAATCCTCGTTCCTTACATAAGTCTGTGAAGTGAATTAGGTAAAGCAATGGCCTGTAAATAAATGTATTATAGTCTGAAGCATTATTTAGAGCAAATGTACTCTGCGCACGAATTCACTAAAATAAAGAATTACAAACTTCAAATGCAGTATTAATATAAAACTAAAGTTTCACTCTCACATTTGTAATTACAGGTCTTATTGCAAGTAAGTGCAATTCATAGATGTAATAGACAACCTAAGGATCTTCAAAGAACTGTTACAAATGCAACAAAGTATCCATTTGCATCAGCTCCTTTACTTGTAAATCAAACAGTGTTGTTATTGTGTCTTTCGGCTTTTCCCGGTTAGGGGTCGCCACAGCGGAGCTCCGGTCTGCTAATGATTGGTAGTTGATTTTTACGTGCCGAGTTACTAGCCCTGACGCACAACCTTCAACGAAGGTACGCCCATTCATGCATGTCTCCACGCAGAAGACGCTCTAGCTGAGAATCAAAATCAAACAGTGTAATAGATAAATAAATCCATTCCTCATCCAGAATTGCAAATTTAATTTTTGACTCTTCAGAACTAGAAGAAAATTCTAGTCTATTTCAGCTATGAAATCTGCATATGCATCCATCATCTACCTCTTTTTCCCATTTTTGCACATGGGGTCGGGGTGTCACTTCATCAGTGACAGTCATCCTGAGCCAAGGTTTACACCTCTGGGTGGCTAGCTCTGCCACAGTAGTTCATCCATGCCACTCACTCACACACACACACTCGCACCTATGGGCAATTTAGAGTGCCCGATCCACCTACTGCATGTCTTTGGAATGTGGGAGGAACTGGAGCACCCGGAGGAAACCCAAACAACTGCAGGGAGGACATGCAGACTCCACCCAGAAGGCACCCAAGCTGAGAATCAAACAGGAGAACATCTTGCTTTGAAGTGACAATGCTAACCACTGCACTGCTGTGGCCAACCCATATACATCAATGCATATACATCTCTCCCCAGTTTTATGCCACACAGATTAATTAGAGGTATTATAAACGATATTTCAAATGTATTTATTACATTACTGTGGATTAACAGTACTCAGATACTAATGACGATATACCTCCTGACTGTCTGCTTGACTTTGGTTTCCTGTTATTATGGATCAGATATACAAATGAAAAGAAAAAAAAAAAAAAAACATCTGAAGACTAAAAATTGAAGTTCTGAGATTTTTTACTAGATAAATCATATACCGGACAGAAGTTGCCACCTAAAAGCCGTGTTATTGGGAAAGTCTTGGTAAAACCAATTGTGATGCTCATGCACTGGCCCAGTAATCAAGGAACCTCAATCCTCACCACTAGCACCAGTGAGGGGTGTGCACTTTGGGAAGGATAACATGTCCACACACAGTAAAGTATAATTTCTGTTAAGAGAGCACAAAGATCACAGTCAGTCTGGGGCTGGTTTCTCCCTTTCTCGCCATATCCCCAGTAAGACTCCCCACTGGCATAGCTATAGGGTTTAGATCCCAGCCGAGTAGTCAGGCCAATACCTCCAGTACCCTCTCTGTCCAACCAGTGCTTTGTGTCCCTGCCCAAGTAGCTGACACACATACACTTCGAGATTTGGTTTATATACAAACACACAGACACTCCTGGGGAAGGCTGGCACAGGTTCTTCAGTTATGCCCCCTCCTGGCAGTCTGTAAGGTGCATGGCTGGCCTTAGGCATAGGCCAACTAGGCGGCCCCCTAGGGCACCGCTGTAGCAGGGGAGCTTTTCCAGTATTTATTTGGTGTAGGTAGACCAGGTTGGGGGCACCTGGGTGGTGTGGGGGGGCACTGTGGAGCCCTTTTGCCTAGGGCACCAGGTGACCTTAGGCCACTGCTGGTAAGGTGGTAATCACTGCTGCCAACTAACTACTCTTATTAGCTACTAACTACTCTTATTAGCTACTAATAAGGCCGTTCCCAAAGGGTGACCAATTTCACTGTGTAATATTACTGTTATTCAAATAGTAAGTGTGACCCAGGGCTAAAGCTATTGGATTGGCTTGGACAGTATCACCGAATACATGCAATGTACACTAAGAGTTTAAATTTAAATTATCTCTACACAGAACAGCCACAGTTAAAAGGTTTAAAAATATTCAATAATAAATAAAAAAACACAAGACAAATCTTATTACTTCAACACAATGACCTTACAGAGTTTAGACATCACAGGAAAATGCTTTAAAATAATACTGTAGAATAGTCTGACATAAATATAGAAAACAGCTAGACTAATCTAGCTAAATTTCTGTCCAACTCTAAGAGAAATACTAAGATCTAAGATCCTACTTACAGAACAAAGGCAGAGTGCTGGTGAGTTGATGTGTTCAGGTTCAGACAAAATCCAAAATGCTTAATTCTCACTCTCTGAGAAAGTCTTAAATTGATAACGCAGTACTGCTGAGTCATTTCACATTACATCATTATTGACATTTCTCTGTTTCACAGGTGCACAGAACCTCATAAGTTACATTTCTTAGTAAGCTGCATCTGGCCAGGAAGCCACAGCAATAAAAGACATTATACATGTAAAACCTTAGTAATTATCTCTTAAATCGAGACAACAGAAAGGATATCCTGGACAAGACATCCTGTCTCCGAGCTTGAGATCAAACAGTCACACAATGCTTGATCTACCAGCTTTCTTCCAGCAAAGTGCACTGTTGTTACATTTTTGAAGCTCAGTACAACATATACAGTGGATATAAAAAGTTTATACACACTTGTTAAAATGTCAGTTTTTTGTGATATGAAAAATGAGACCACAATAAATCATTTTAAAACATTTCCTATCTTTAATGTGACCTATAAACTGTACAATTCAATTGAAAAACAAACAAATCTGTTACGGGAAAAAATATAAAAAATAAAAAACATACAATATGCTGGTTGCATAAGTGTACACACCCATAAACTAATACTTTGTTGCACGTGCACAGCCTTAAACTAATACTTTGTTGAAGCACCTTTTGGTTTAATTATAGCATTCAGTCTTCTTGGGTAGGAGTCTATCAGCATGGCACATCTTGACTTGGCAATATTTTACCACTCTTCCTTGAAAAAGTGCTCCAAATCGGTCAGATTGCAAGGGCATCTCTTGTGAACAACCCTCTTCAGGTCACCCCCACATATTTTTTATTGGATTTAGGTCTGGACTCTGGCTGGGCCTTTCCAAAACTTTAATTTTCTTCTGGTGAAGCCATTCTTTTGTTGATTTGGATGTATGCTCAGGGTCATTGTCATGTTCTTCTTCTTCTTCTTTCGGCTGCTTCCGTTAGGGGTCGCCACAGCAGATCAACTGTTTCCATTTCTTCCTGTCCTCTGCATCTTGCTCTGTCACACCAACTGCCTGCATGTCCTCTCTCACCACACCCATAAACCTTATCTTAGGCCTTCCTCTTTTCCTGTTACCTGCCAGCTTCATCCTTAGTATCTTTTTCCCAATATACTCTGCATCCCTCCTCAGCACATTTCCAAACCAATGTAATCTTGCCTCTCTGGCTTTGTCTCCAAACCTTCCAATCTGGGCAGACCCTCTAATATACTTATTCCTAATCCTGTCCATCCTTGTCACACCCAGTGCAAATCTTAATATCTTCATCTCTGCCAAATCAAGCTCTGACTCCTGCCTTTTTGCCAATGCCACTGTCTCCAACCCGTATAATATAGCTGGTCTCATTACCCTCTTGTAGACCTTCCCTTTCACTCTTACTGGTACTCGTCTGTCACAAATCATTCCTGACACTCTTCTCCACCCACTCCATCCTGCCTGTACTCTCTTCTTCACCTCTCTTTCACACTTACCATTACTCTGAACTGTTGATCCCAAGTACTTAAACTCATTCACCTTTGTCACCTCTACTCCCTGCATCCTTACCATTCCTCTGTCCTCCCTCTCATTCACACACATATATTCTGTCTTAGTCCTGCTGACCTTCATTCCTCTTCTCTCTAGAGCATATCTCCACCTCTCCAGGGTCTCCTCCACCTGTTCCCTACTCTCACTACAGATCACAATGTCATCTGCAAACATTATAGATCACGGGGACTCCTGTCTGATCTCGTCTGTCAACCTATCCATCACCATGGAAAATAATAAAGGGCTCAGAGCTGATCCTTGATGTAATCCCATCTCCACCTTAAACGCATCTATCACTCCCACTGCAGACCTTACCTCTGTCACACTACCCTCATACATATCCTGTACCACTTTTACGTACTTCTCTGACACTCCTGTCTTCCTCATACAATACCACAACTCCTCTCTAGGCACTCTGACATATGCTTTCTTTAAGTCCACAAAGACACAATGCAACTCCTTCTGACCTTCTCTATATTTCTCCATCAACACTCTCAGAGCAAACATCACATCTGTAGTGCTCTTCCCTGGCATGAAACCATACTGCTGATCACTAATCATCACCTCCCTTCTTAACCTAGCTTCCACTACTCTTTCCCATAACTTCATGCTGTGACTGATCAGTTTAATCCCTCTGTAGTTACTACAGCTCTGCACATCTCCCTTATTCTTAAAAATCGGTACCAAAACACTTTTTCTCCATTCCTCAGGCATCCTCCTCACTTTCCAAGATTTCATTAAACAGTCTAGTTAAAAAATCCACTGCCATTTCACCTAAACACCTCCATGCTTCCACAGGTATGTCATCTGGACCAACAGCCTTTCTATTCTTCATCCTCTTCATAGCTATCCTTACTTCCTCCTTGCTAATCCATTGCACTTTCTGATTCACTATCCGCACATCATCCAACCTTCTCTCTCTCATTCTCTTCATTCATCAACCCCTCAAAGTACTCTTTCCATCTGCTCAACACATTCTCCTTGCTTGTGAGTATGTTTCCCTCATTATCCTTTATCACCCTTACCTGCCGCATATCTTTACTAACTTGGTCTCTCTGTCTAGCCAATTGGTACAGATCCTCTTCTCCCTCCTTAATGTCCAACCTTTTATACAACTCTCCATATGCCTTATCCTTAGCCTTCACCACCTCTCTCTTTGCCATGCACCTCATCTCCTTATACTCTTGTCTACTTTCTTCATCTCTTTGACAATCCCACTTCTTCTTCGCCAACCTCTTTCTCTGTATACTCTTCTGTACGTCTTCATTCCACCACCAGGTCTCCTTGTCCTCCTTCCTCTTTCCAGATGTCACACCAAGCACCCTTCTAGCCATCTCTCTTACTAGCTCTGCTGTAGTTACCCAGCTATACAGTAACTCTTCACTGCCACCCATTGCCTGTCTTAACTCTTCCCTCAACATCACCTCACAATTATCCTTTTTCAATTTCCACCATTTGATCCTTGGGGCTGCCCTCACACTCCTCCTCCTCTTCTTGATCACCAATGTCATCCTACAAACAACCATCCCATGCTGCCTAACTACACTTTCCCCTGCCACCAGTTTACAGTCTCCAATCTCCTTCAGATTGGCCCTTCTACATAAGATATAATGCACCTGTGTGCATCTTCCTCTACTCTTGTATGTCACCCTATGCTCCTCCCTCTTGTTAAAATACGTATTCATCACAGCCATGTCCATCCTTTTCGCAAAGTCCACTACCATCTGACCTTCTGCATTCCTTTGCTTAATACCATACCTACCCATCACTTCCTCATCCCCTCTGTTCCCTTCACCAACATGCCCATTGAAATCTGCTCCAATCACCAGTCTCTCACCCTTGGGTACAGTCATCACCACTTCATCCAACTCACTCCAAAATTTTTCTTTCTCATCCAACGCACACCCAACTTGTGGAGCATATGCACTAACAACATTCATCATTACACCATCAATTTCCAGCTTCATATCCGACACTCTTTTCACCTCCAAAACACTCTTAGCATACTTTTCCTTCAGGATAATGCCTATGCCATTTCTCCTCCCATCCACACCATGATAAAACAATTTGAAACCGCCTCCGATACACCTAGCCTTGAAAGGTGAAATTCCTCTTCATATTCTGCTTTCTAGCAGATGCCTGAAGGTTTTGGGCCAAAAGTGACTAGTATTTGGAATTGTTCATAATTCCCTCCACCTTGACTAATGCCCAAGTTCCAGCTGAAGAAAAGCAACCCCAAGCATAATACTGCCACCACAATGCTTCACCATGGGGATGGTATTCTTTTGGAGATGCAAAGTGTTGTTTTTGCTCCAAACGTACCTTTTGGAATTGTGGCCAAAATGTTCAACCTTAGTCTCATCAGACAATAGCACATTTTCCCACATTCTTTTGGGAAACTTGATGCATTTTTTTGCAAATTTTAGCTGGGCCTGAATGTTTTTCTGTGTAACAAAAGGCTTCTGTCTTGCAAGCCTACCCCATAGTCCAGACATATGGAGAATATGGGAGATTGTTGTCACATGTAGTACACAAACAGTACTTGCCAGAAATTCCTGCAGCTCCTTCAGTGTTCCTGTATGTCTCTTGTCAGCCTCCCTGACCAGTTTTCATCTTGTCTTTTCATCAATTTTGGAGGGATGTCCAGTTCTTTGCAACATCACTTTTGTCCCATATTTTCTCCACTTTTTGATGACTGTCTTCACTGTGTTCCATGGTATATCCAATGCTGTAGAATTTTTTTTACCCTTCTCTTGACTGATACCTTTCAACAATGAGATCCCTTTGGGCTTTGTAAGTTCTCCGCAAACCATGGCTTTTGCTGTAGCAGGCAACTGTGTAAATGTGAAGAAAATCTACTAGGACAGCTGAACTTTATTTGGGGTTAATCAGAGTCTCTTTAATTGATGGCAGGTGTGTATCCAAGAAGACTGAATGCTGTAATTAAATCAAACGGTGCTTCAACAAAGTATTGGTTTAAGGGTGTGCACACTTATTCAACAAGTGTATTGTACGTTTTTTATTTTTTATATTTTTCTCTAACAGATTTGTTTGTTTTTCAATTGAATTGTACAGGTTATAGGTCACATTAAAGGTGGGAAAAGTTTTGAAATGATTTATTATGGTCTCATTTTTTTATAAACCTGGCATTTTAACAGGGGTGTGTAAACTTTTTATATCCACTGTAGTTTAATCATAACATATAGTTCTCTTTACATTTGTAAACCAAGCCAGTGGATTATATTAATTTTACAAATGACATAGAATTATCTACAAAATTCTCTCTAGCTAGACTGGCAGACCCCCGGAGAGCTCAAGCTAGTTTTCCAAATGACCTTTGAAAAACGTTGCTTGAGAGGGTTAGGTCTATCTGAATATATCTTACCCCATTCCCTGTCTTGAGAGCCCATCTGCATTGGTGTTGCTAATCCCACGGTGGTGCTGCATTGACATATCATATGCTTGCAACCCTAGGCTCCATCTTAGCAACTTGGCATTTTGCTGGCTAGCTCTGTGCAACCATGTCAGGGGATTGTGATCTGTGAATTTCCTTCCATACGGATAAGACTGAAGTTTCTACAGTGCCCATACTATGGCTAGGCATTCATTTTCTACAGCTGCATAGCATTCATCCATGGGTTGGAGCCTATGAGTGAGATAAACCACTGGGTGGTCTTCTCCCTCTGAAGAAATCTGGCTAAGTACAGTCCCCACCCCATGGTTCAAAGCATCCACCTGCACAACAAATTCTTTGCTGTAATCTGGACTGGCTAACACAGGGGGTCCTCCCAAAGTTCTTTAAGCTTCCAGAATGCCTGCTCACATGCTGTGGGCCACACTACCTTATCTGACCTATTTTTCCTTGTCAGGTCTGTAAGGGGAGCAGCTGTGGTACTATAACTGGAGACAAACTTTCTGTAGTACCCTGCTGCCCCTAAGAATGCCCCCACATGGTTTTTGGCAGCAGGTGCAGGCCATGCCTGAATGGTTTTCACTTTGGCAGGTTCTGGCCTGATCTTACCAATCCCCACTCTATGTCCCATGTAGGAGACCTCTGCCATATCCACCTGACATTTGCTCGGCTTAATGGTCAACCCTGCCCTGAGTAGTCTGCTCAGCACCTCCCAGACATGTTGAAGGCGCTCTTGCCAGGAATGGCTGTAGATAACAATATAATTTATGTAAGCAAGGGCAAACCCTCCTGCTCCTGCTAGGATATGATCTACCAGCTTCTGAAATGTTGCTGGGGTATTTTCATCCCAAAACGCATCCTTGTGTAATCATACAAGCCAAAAGGAGTCACAAAGGCTGACCTCTCTCTTGCACTGGGAGTCAAGGGCACCTGCCAGTAACCCTTGGTAAGATCAATGGTGGTAAGCTACTTAGCCCCACCCAGCTGCTCTAGGGCCTCATCTGTCCTAGGCATGGGGTATGCATCTGATGATGTGTGACTATTTAATTTCTTGTAGTCCACAAAGAACCTGGTGCTGCCATCCTTCTTTGGCACCAGCACCACTGGGGAGGCCCAGGGACTGCTGGACTCTTGAATTACCCCTAGTTCCAACATTTTTGGAATATACTCCCTCAGAGTCTGTTTGACTCTTTCAGGCACCCTATAAGGAGCCTGACTAATAAGCCTTTGGAGTCCTGAATCCATCTGGTGCTGCACCAGATGGGTGCACCCTGGTTTCCCAGTGAACATATCCCCAAACTCCTGTAACACTTCTCGGGTTTCTCAAACCTGGATAGGAGACAGCTGCTGGGACACTGCTACCTCTTCCACTGATGTGTCAGTTCGAGTCTCACTGAGGAGATCAGTCACCAGATCTCCCTCAGACCCCTCCTGCAGTCCACTGCAAATACTCAGCACAAGGGCCTCCCTATCATGGTAAATTTTCATCTTATTAACATGGCACAATTTGTGCTCCTACCTCCTGCCTAACAACTCTACCATGTAGTTAACATCACATATCTTTCTTACCACCTTGTAGGGTCCCTCCCAAGCTGTTTGCAGCTTGTTGTGTCTGACAGGAATGATAACCATTACCTACTGTCCTACGGCATACTCTCTAGCCCAAGCATTCCTGTCATACTAGACCTTTTTCTGCTGTTGGACGTCTGCCAGGTTCTCCTGGGCCAAGCCCATGAGTTCCCTGAGCCTTGTCCTGAGTTTTAGGACATATGCCACAACAGACTCCTTGTGGGATTCACAATTACCTTCCCACTCATCTCAAATTAAATCTAGAGGTCCTCTCACCCTATGCCCATACAGCAACTCAAAGGGTAAAAAACCCATGGATTCTTGGGGAGCCTCTCTGTAAGCAAACAACAGATGGGGCAAATATTTGTCCCAGTCCCTTTTAAACTGGTCTGCAAATGCAATAGTATGGACTTGAGTGTAGCGTTTAAACTCTCAACAAGACCATTAGTCTGGGGATGGTAGGGGTTGTCTTTAGGTGCTTCACTCCACAGTACTTCCACAGACAAGCCAGCAGGTCTGACATGAAATTGGCATCTCTGTCAGTCAGTATTTCTTTTGGGAAACCTATCCTGCTGAAAATCTCTAACAAAGCATTTGCCACCTTTTCCACCTCAATGGAGGACAAAGCCACTGCCCCAGGGTATCTTGTAGCATAATCTACTACAACTAGGATATACTTTTCCCTTTGGAACTTTGGGTACTCAGAGGTTCCACAATATCCATAGCTACCCTCTGAAATGGCTCCTTAATCACAGGCAAAGGCATCAAAGGAGCCCTCACCTTGTCTCCTGCCTTGCCTACCTTTTGGTACTGCTCACAGATCCTGCAGTACCCTGTTACATCTCTGGAAATTCCAGGCTAATAGAAGTTTTGCACAATATGTCGCTTTGTATGTTTTATGCCCATATGACCTGCTAAGGGAATATCATGGGCTATGGCTAGAAATGCCAGATGGTAGGCTCTAGGCACTATCAACTGCTGTACTCTCTCACCTTCTAAGACTCCCTCAGGGGTCCACTCTCTATACAGTAACCATTTGTTCCAGTATACAGATTCCCCCTTCCCTTGAGAATCAGCTGCCTCACTAGCTACCTGCCTCAGGCCTTGCAATGTGGGGTCTGACAGCTGAGCCTGTCTCAACTCTATCTTAGTAACACTTCCCAGCTCCTCTTCCACAGGAAGTCTGGTATCCTCTGACAGTGGTGCCTCATTGTCAGCCTGGGTACTAGAGCTCACCTCTACCTTTGCAGTCACTCTGTCCAAGGGCACATCAGTACCCACAAGCAGCTGTGGTTCACCTTCAGTCTCACTGCTACAGAGTAGCTCCCTCCCTGAAGTAACCACCTCACCAGTTCTGGCAGTAACTATGTGGTCTGACTGGGTCTACCCCTGGCTACCAGACCCACATGCTTGTCTTCTAGCCTGATTGCTTGTAACTGCATAAACGCATGGTACTGCCTCATCAAAATCTTTCCCTATCAGGACATCTGCAGGATAGTAGTTTGGTACCCCTGTTGTCTCAAGACAACCTACTATTGGCATTTTGTCTTTCCCACTTATTGGCTCCCTCACCTTTTGTTCCCCGCCTTGCCTCCTTGAACATCTATATGCCATATGGTCCCACTGGTTTCATTCAAAACATTTAACCCTAGGTCCTGGATGTGTACCTGGACTAGTAGCTTCCCCTGCTACTGGCAGATTCTGTTGGGGCAGTCTGCACTGCCCACCATGGGTTCCCTTAGACCCATGAGCAGCACTTTGTGTCCCTTTCCTGTGCAGGGATGCCCTGCTTGCTAGGTATAGGTCTCCCTTCTTCCCCAACTCATCTGAAGTAGCACAATTTCTATCAACTAACCAGATCCTCATGTCCTCAGGCAAAGTGCTAAGGGCTTGTTCCCTCACCAAAAGGTCTGCCAGCCCTTCAAAAGTGGTGTCCTGACATCCACTCACCCACCTATGAAAATAAGTGCTCAGTTCAGCAACATATTCACACACACTTTCATCTGCCTTGCGTCTATGCTCACGAAACGTTTTCCTGTAAGTTTCAGATGTTAGCTTAAAAAATTCTAACAAACAATTCTTTGCAGCATTATAGTTAAAACAGTCAATGTCAGATAATTTGGAAAGTACATTTACAGCTTTACAATGGAGTAAGGGGGTCAGGAACGATACCCAGAGCCATTGGTCAACATCATACTGTTTACATACCCTCTCAAACATATGAGTGAAACTATCAAAAGTATCCTCCTTTGTAAACTGTGGAAGAAATTTACTGACCTTTTGTGCTTCTGGGGTCCGGTTACTCCCTTCCCCATTACCTCCATGACTCTGGTGAAGAGTCAGCATCTCATTTTCATGCTGCCTTTGCCTCTCCTTCTCCACAGCTACCATTTATTTTATTTATTTATTTATTTATTTCAGTTTGATGACCAGCGAGGTCCACTGGGCTCAGGGAGACCATTTTCAGTGGAGGCCTGGGGAGAAAAGCTCCGCATTACATAGTGATTATATACAGTTATTCACATAAACATCCGCATTACATAGTGATTATACACAGTTATTCATATAAAAATCAAAATTAAGTGAGGTAAAAATACATATGCAGTTATACACAATTAAATGAGGAAGAGTACAATTAAATAAAATTGTGTTACACAGTGTGTTCACAGTTACAGTCAAAGAAAAGAGAAACACAAATCAACGATGATTAAGAGGCAGAGAACAACATAAGTTATACGGTTTCATGGTGTCAAGTATTTATGATGGTGTGATATGGAGTAGGAACAGGGAATTTACTGAGAAGAAGTTGAGGGTGCAGAATTTAATGTTAAGCTAAAGAACAGGAATAAGTTGTTGCAGATTATATTTTTAGCTAAAGAAGTTAGAAGGTTAGAAGTTCACAGCTGAGGAGCAGGAGTATGTTCCCAGGTTAGAAGGTATTTGAAGTGCATGGAGGAAAAAGGCAACTGGGAAAGAAGGGGAAAGAGAAGTGAAAGAGAGCAGAGGTGGGAGAGGTTGAAGAGGGTTGTACAGGTGATTACCTTTACTGTTATGTCAGGTTAGGTTTAGGCTCAGAGGTAGAGAAAAGTTTGTGGGGAGAGAGAGGCATAAGGCTTTGTGCGGAGAGAGCAGTTGCATTTCCATTTGGAAGAAAGGTAGGAGTGTAGAAGGGTTTTAAAGGTGTCAAAGCTTTCACAAGTTCCTAGGGAGGATGGCAAAGAATTCCATTTTTTAGCTAAAGAAAAGGATAGCAGATACTGCCCAGCAGGACGATTGGGTTTACGGACAGTGATTAGGTTTTGGTGGGATGATCTTAAAGTTCTTGGAGGGGAGTATGGTTGGAGGATATTGGATAGGACTGGGCACTTAGTAGGTTAAAAAATTAGTTTATGGGCTGTAGTAATTTGGAGATAATCTAGATGGTTGGGGAGTTCAAGCCAGTTTAACAAATGAAGGGCAGTACAGTGATTGGAGGAGAATTTGGCTTTGGTGGCAAATTTAGAAATTTTATTATAGCAAATTTCCAGTTTGGAGGAGAGAGATGAAGATAGGTTAGATAGGAGGGGAGCACCATATAAAAGTGAGGAAGCAGATAGGTAGTGGCAAGGGTTTGTCTGGTGGGAGGGGAAAGGAAGTGGATGTTTCTGTATAGCATACCAAGTTTAATATGAGTTTTCTTAATGTTTTGCTGGATGTGAGTGTCGAATTTTAGGTGTTCACCAATAGTTACTCCAAGAAGTTTAGCAAAGGGAGAGACCTCTAAGGCAGTGTTGTGGCTTACAATTTGGAAAGAATATTTATCAAGAGGGGAGACTTTTGATGGAGAGAATAACAGAATTTTGGATTTGTTGGCATTTAGTGAGAGGTGGTTTTTGAGCATCCATTGTTCAGTGGAGGAGAAGGCAGTTTGGGTTATTATTTGTAGTTCAGGGAGGGTGGGAGTGCAGCAGATTAAAGTGGAATTGTCTGCATATTGTACAATTTTGGTATTTGGTATGGCTTTGTGGAAGTCATTAATGAAGATGTTGAACAGCATTGGACCAAGTATAGTTCCCTAAGGTACCCCGGTGGGGGTTGGAAGGAAGGAGGAGGTGCCCTTCCCGCATTTCATGGCTTGAGACCTACAAGAGAGGTAGCTTGAGAACCAAGATAAAGAATTATTGGAGAGATGGAGGCTAGAGAGGTGGTTTAAGAGGTGGGTGTGGGAAATGGTATTGAATGCTTTGGATAGGTCTAGTAGAACTGTAGAGACAATGTTACCAGAATCTCGGGCTAGATTTACTGTGTCTAAGAATGAGAGCAGGGCAGTTGTAGTACTATGGCCAGGTTGGAATCTGTGTTGGGTTGGAGGAATTAGTTGATGTAAGGCTAGGTATGGCATAAGCAGTAGGTGGATACATTTCTCTAGGATTTTGGATATAGGGGAGAGGATAGCTATAGGGCAGAAATTAGAGATGCTATTGTTTTTGCCTCCCTTATGGAGAGGTAGGATGACAGCAGCACACCATAGTTTGGGCACATAACATTCCTGTATGGATCTGTTGATTAAGATGCTGATAGGAAGAGCAATACTGTATGTGGCTATTTTTAGGAATGAAGATGGAATATTGTCAGGGGCATTGGTGCAAGATTTTAATTTAGAGAGTAATTTTTTATGAGGGAGGTAGAGATGAGTGGAGGTTCAAATATAGGTGGGGGATTAGAAGCAGAGAGTTGTCTAGGGGTGTAGAAGATTGGATGGGTTGGGAGGGTGGGTTGTTGTTAGGGAAGGTCTTGGTCAGGTCAGCGATAGAGTTGGTAAAGAAGGAATTCAATAGGAAGGCTATTTCAGAGTCAGATTTGTTTGAGTCAGGGCAGGGGTTATTTTTGGTACCTGGTTTGAGAAGAGAATTAATTGAGTTCCAGAAACGTATGGGGTTGTTAGATTGGATGGACTGGAGTTTAATATAGTAGGACTTTTTATCTCTAATGATATGTTTTTTAACAAGGTTACGAAATTGTTTATATATAAGGAGAGTTTCTGGCTGCTTATTTTGGTGGTAGGTTTTCCAAGATTTGTTCCTTTGTAGCATAAGCTTTTTGGTGTCTTTGGTTAGCCAAGGGGTGTACTTAGCCTTGACCCTCCTTGTTCTTGGAGGAGATAGGGAGTTGAGGATGCTTAAGAAGGTAGAGTTGAAGAATTCTACGGCATTGTCTGTTTTAGGGCATCCAAGAAGGTTGTGGGGTTGAAGTTTGTGAGGTTACAGGTGTGGGTATATTGGTGTAGGTGAGGAGAGGAGTGAGTAGCTCTGTGGATGAAAGATGACAAGTGGTCACCTATAGGGTCAGGAGTAGTGCCAGAGTCTATGACTTTGTTGGGTTCGGATACTAGGATCCAGTATAGAGTTGTACCTGGAGGGTTAGTTTTGTTGGGTCTGGTGATAGAGTTAGTTAGGTGGATAAAGTTGAATAGATTGATGGATATAGTGGGATTTGGGTTGTTGATTTTATTCTAGTCAATATTTACATCTCCAAGTATAAAGGTCTCAAGTTTAATATTGGTAGAGGTTCAGAGGAGGATTTCTTCAAGAGTGGAGATGTTATTACCTGGGGGAGATTTAGAGGGCAATTATACATATGTTTTTATGGTTATTTAGTTTTAGAAGGCCTATGACTAGTTCAGCATTGTTGAATGGAGGGATAGGATTAGGGTAGGGAGATATGGACAGCAAGTTAGAGTATATTAAGGCTACCCTGCCCCCTTTTCTTTTTAAGCGGTCATGTCTCAGGGATTGGAACCCGGGTGGTAGGATTTCAGAATCACAGATGTGGGGTTTTAACCAAGTTTCTGAGATGGCTACAATATCGGGTAGGTTATGGTTGAGCCAGGCATGGAATTGGGTTACTTTGTTCATTAGGCTTTGGGCATTCAATGTGAAGAATTTGAAGTGTTTGTGGCTAGTTTTATTGCTTGTAACAGTGGGGTTTGGAGAAGAGGAAGAATTTGGTCCAGGGTTTGGATGTATGTCCCCTGCTAAGTAGAGGAAGTTGAGGAAGGGTAGTGACATTTGTGAGCTGGTTTTTAATAGTTGTGGATGGTAGGGAATTAGTTTGTGGTTTGTAGGTTAGAGGCGACAAGCTTTAATTTGAAGTAGTGGAGGAGATTGGGTTGGACTAGGGAGGTGGATATGTTGTGAAAATGTTTTATAGTGGGATGAGGAGGAGGGGTGGGAGTGTGGGGGTTGGATAGGAAGGAGGGGTGGAGTAGGTTAGAATGGTAGGAGGTAGCATGATATAAAGGGCGTAAGAACAGAAAGCAGATAAATGGGGGTTGAACTGTTTGAGTTATAAGACATGTCATGGTTGTGGTATGGATGAGAATTAGAGGGAGGAATTAATGGGGCAGATAGGAGAGTATCAGATGAGGTGGGCAATGAGTGTATGTGGACTTTGAATGGGGTTGGAGAGGTTATGATTAGGAGTTGGAGTTCAGGAGGGGGGGCAGAGGGTGGAGGAGATTATTAGATGAGTAATAATAGTAGGGGATGATTGGTGAATGAGAAGGGGGAGGGGATTGGTTAAGTGTAAATGTAGGAGTAGTGGGTGTGGCTGAGATTTGGGGGCAGGTTAGGGGAGCAGAGTGAACGGAGTGGGAAGAGCCAAAGGTAAGAGTCAGGATAGGAACAATCAGTAAAACAGGCAGTAAGCTTGGGGTATAGTAAGCACAGAGGGAGTACAGAAAAAACACAAGGATGTTAAGTAGAAGAAGCAGAAAGCACTCTTAAGGGAGTAAAATAAGTAAGTAGATATAGGGAAACTACACTAGAAAGGATAGAAGGTGCTACACCAGGGCAAGAAATTAAGATTAGGTAAAGGCTGCCATCTAGTGGCCAGCCCCATTAAAATGACTCAGGGCAACGATAGAGCCCGGGTGGAAATGAGCTGAAAGAGGAGCTTAAAACTCGGGGAGAAAGGTAAAAAGAGGGCCAGAGTATAATACAGAGTGTGTGATGGGGTTGGGGATGGGGTTGGCTGCTGCAGCACCAGAGGCAGAGCGATTCCTAACCACCTAGCAGGGGTATGGAAATGGCAAAACAGCTATTAACACATACTTTCAATAGTCCTTTAGTTTGTAGAGATAGTTCAGGGAGTGGGTAGGAGTGCTCCTTTACTGTACAAGTCGCCGGTTTTCTTTCCACGACCAGTAGGGTGATTTCAAAGTTCAACAATGGGCAGAAGTTAGGGAAGCTAAAGGAGAAGTTGTAGAAAGGAGAGCAATGAAATACAAAGCAAGCACAGAAACCAATAGCTATACTAATATTGTAATCACAGACTCAGCACAGCTTTCCACATCTACATGGAAAAAAAAAACATTAACCAATATTGAAATGAGAATAATCAGCACATCTTACAAGAACTAAGTACAAATGCAGTGAGGGTAACATAGAAATGCAACATATTAGTAACAAAGCAGTTCAAATGCTAAAGGAATCCATTGCGAACATGCTACGCAGAGATGAATGTAGCTACTATAGTATATATTGTAGAGGTAGACCACATGAGCAGGCCACCAATAATGTAAAAGTAGAGCTTAGGCTAGGGAGTAGCTAAGCATTTTACATCAAACTCACAAGCTAAGAGGAGCCAGGGTCATAATAACACAATTTCAACTGTTAGGATAGTAAAACAACTAACAGATAAGCCCAACAAAAACCTTTAGTCTAGTCGCTGGCCGTAAGCAGGACTATTGCATGAATGCAATAGATGTTTATACAATATAAACCATGTTTATATAGTAAAACCACAAACAGAAGCCATTTGCCCTTTAAAGTTTTGATTTTTCATTCTATCCTTTGAAGAGTAGAAATTAGTTCAGATAGAGATCCAAAAATCCAGGACACCTAAACAAATTAGTTACAATATAGCCAAAAAGCATATGGGGTAGTCACTGGCACTAGTTTGTTTTATGTTGCCTTTAGCCTTTATTGTAGCCTATGAGGGGTAAGACTAAATACAGATACAAACAGTGTTTGTGGGGAAAAATAATTGACGCTCACTCTGCACATGTTTAAAGGAGAGAGTCATATGCCGCAACACTATGGCTTAGGATAGGCAGGAAATGAGCACTTTTCCAAGTAAACCCATGAAGAGGCACAATGATGTAGTGCTCATAGAAGCGCTTATGCTAACAGTGTAGTAGTTTCTAGGTTTGCCAGGCAGACAACACCTCTACATGAAAATCAGTGCTAAGCAAAAGCCTAGCCATTTAGAGCTGGTATCATCAGCAGTGCCACAGCATAGAAACACCACTAGGGCTATGGATGGAACTGTTACTAGGCATGAGCTTAAGCTATAAACAATGATATGCTTAGTTTGCAAAAGTCAGCATTGGCGGGAAAGGCAAAAAAGTACTTAGAAAGGTATGTACACCACAATATTCAATAAGAGTCCGCTCTGGTTTAGTAGATGCAGGTCATAACAACAACTGATAGGAAACAGCTGTCTACACACAATAATGTCAATATCTACAGTGTCAGTTCCATAGTAGAAACATGAACATTATATATAAGCAGCAAGTAGTGCATTATAACTCTGAACACGTTATACAATATATCACATGAATAATTAGAAATATCAAATTCCAAAATACATAGCAAGATAGCTGTGGTGTACTAATAACCTGGTAGAATATAGCAACAAGATCGCAGTTAGTTACAATATCATACCTTCCTGGTGGTAAGGATGCTAGGAGCAGGAGCATGCAGCCTCTAAGGATGTAAGAAGGGACTAAAGATGGTGCCCCATGTAACAGGGTGATTTTGATACCTCTGGGGCGGATGTAGGTATAGGAGGGGAGGAGTTTTGTTGTAGGTAAATGTAGGTACTGCCCGGATGTGCCGCCCTATACCTAGAGATATTGGTGGGTCAAAATTGCAAGCACTAACAGAGCTAAAGGTCGTTCATAGGGAGGGAGTATAATTATGGAGGTGATAAAAAAGAAACAGTGTGATCATATGGATCAGTAGGTCACAGGTAAGGAGAAGGGTACAAAAAAAGGAGATGGAGACAGAGTAAGGGAAGGTGTACTAGGCAGAGGAGAGCCAAAGGTAAGAGTCGGGATAGGAACAATCAGTAAAAAAGGCAGTAAGTTTGGGGTAGAGTAAGCACAGAGGGAGTAGAAAAAAAACACAAGGCTTCCAAATGCCTGGCCACCAACTCAAGTCTCTTTAACTCAAGATGGATTTTTAAGTCCTCTGCAGAAAGGTTGAAATGCCCATTCTCTGAGTGTTGTATATCTCCACGGCCAGTCTGATCATCCTCCTGATTTCTGTTTCCTGATGCAGCTGTGACCAAAGCTACAATCATGTCTGCCTTAGTCAGGTTTCCATGCACCAGTCCCCTATCCTGGCACATCTCAGCCAACTGGCTCCTTGTCAGGTTGCCATACTCCTCTGCTGACATGCTTGCCTGCTCTCCCTGACTAACTAAGCTAACAAAAGAAATAAAACAATTGTGATCTGAACTCTGAATATTCACAGTGTGACTGATTTAAAGTACAAAAATACCTTTAGTGATCACTGTACACAAGCTGCAGGAATTCAATGTCCACACCACTACAAGCCAATTAGTATGTGATGTGGCAAACTCACCACAACCAAACAATTAACATTTGATGTCAATATCCCACCATTGCCAAACAATTAATATGTGATGCCTGTGCACTGCCCCAGTAACCAAGGAGCCTGAATCCTCACCACTAGCACCAGTGAGGGGCATGCACATTGGGAAGGATAACAAGTGCGCAGAGTGCACAGAGATCACAGTCAGTCTGGGGCTGGTTTCTCCCTTTCTTTCCAAATCCCCAATATGACTCACCAATGGCACAGCTATAGGGTTTAGATCCCAGCTGAGTAGTCAAGTCAAAACCTCCAGTACCCTCTCAGTCCAACCAGTGCTTCGTGTTCCTGCCCAAGTAGCTGATACACATGCACTTTGAGATTTGGTTTATATACAAACACACAGACACTCCTAGGGAAGGCTGGCACATGTTCTTCATCTATGCCCCCTCCTGCCAGGCTATAAGGTAGTAATCACTACCACCAACTACTCTTATCAGCTGCTAATAAGGCTTTTCCCAAAGGGTGACCAGTTTCACTGTGTAATATTACTATTATTCAAATAGTAAGTGTGACCCAGGACTAAAGCTATTGCAGTGGCTTGGACAGTATCGCTGAATACATGCAATGTATGCTAAGAGCTTAAATTATCTCTACACAGAACAGCCACAGTTGAAAGGTTTAAAAATATTTAATAATAAATAATAAAACCACAACACAAATTTTATTACTTCAAAACAATGACATTACAGAGTTCAGAAATCACAGCAAAATGCTTTAAAATAATACTGTATAATAGTATGACATAAATATAGGAAACAGCTAGACTAATCTGACTAAATTTCTGTCTAACTCTCAGAGAAATACTAAAATCTAAGATCCTACTTACAGAACAAAGGCAGAGTGCTGGTGAGTTGATGTTTTCAGGTTCAGACAAAATCCAAAATGTTTAATTCTCTCTCTCTCTCTCTGAGAAAGTCTTAAATTGATAACACAGTCCTCATGAGTCATTTCACATTATATCTTTCTTGGCACTTCTTTGCTTCCCAGGCTAACAGAAACTCAAAATTTACATTTCTTAGTAAGCTGCACCTGGCTAGGAAGCCACATAAATAAAAGACATTATACATGTAAAAATCTTAATAATTATCTCTTACATCAAGACAATAGAAAGAATTTCCTGGCCCAGACATCCTATCTCTGAGCTTGAGATCAGTCATGCTATGCTTGACTTATCAGCTTTCTTCCAGCAGAGTGCACTGTGGTTACATTTTTGAAGCTCAGTACAACATATAGTTTAATCATAACAAATAGTTATCTTTATATTTGTAAACCAAGCCTGTGGATTATATTAATGTTTACAAATGGCATAGAATTATCTACAAAATTCTGTCTGGCTAGGCTGGCAGCCTTCACACCAATGATATACTTAACCATGCACTCCTCAAGATTGAACTAAAAATCCAACAGCAGAGAGTTATAGTGGTATTGAAGACTTCCAAGCTATTTTCTGGAAAATGAGGAGGAAATACACAGTTTAGAGAAGGTGATCTGAGAAGAGTGAGAAAGGTAGACTGAGTGGGATGGATTAGGATGAGAGTGATTTAAAGCTATAGTTGGGGAGAGGGTAAAACAGTATAGTAAAATCAAAATGAAGGCAGGTAAGCAAATGAGATTGATATTGATGACAGAACTACAGCAGGGGAATTATACAGGAAATGGGAGGAGCATGGATAGAGAAAGAGAAATTAGAAGAATATTGCAAGAGGTGGTAGGCAAAAAGATAAACTTTGCTCAAATGGAACAAACAAGCCTCATTGCAACTTCCAAGGCCCTGAGAACACTGACAATATATGTGAGACAGGAAGGAGGTCTAAAGAGGAATACACTGTGTTAAGAAAGGTGAAGCTAGAGAGGAGGTGAATATTCCTCTGGAGATACTACAAGAATTCTTGAGGATGAAATTCACAGAATGGTTAGGGAAATAATAAGAGAGGAAATAGAAGAGGTGTAGGGAAAATTGGGGAAAGGTAAGTCCCCAGAAGCAAATGGGATTCCATTAGAATTGTGGTCACTGGTAAAATATAGGGTTGTTCAAATCTGGGTTTGAATATTTAATAGAGTATTAGAGGGTAACAAGACACCAAAAATATGGAATGAAGTGATTGTAGCAGTAATATATAAAAAGAGTAAGAATGTTACCCTTCCTTCCTCCGACAGGCCTAAATCAATACTGAGCCATGATTACAAAGAATATATGGCTATTAGGGCAAAAAGAATGGGAGCAATAATGTCTAGAATCATAAATGGAGATCAATGGCTGGTTTACCCCTACCACCCTCTCCCTAATAGTGTTTGGAGTTCTTGAAATAATTGCAATCAACTGTGGTTACCTGAAGAAGTCCCAATACTATTCGGGATGAAAGTGAAATCTTGCTACAGCTCCATCTCCTCTGTCATTTTCTTTATTTTTTTCTTTGTTTTCTTTTTGCCAGTTCTGGTAGTTATTATTGGGGGCATATATAATAGTGGTAAAAGGAAATAACGAGTAGAATATTAGGAATATGGTAACCAGACTTAGACTGATAAGACTGACAGAAGAGGCATTGCCTCACCTCCAGCAGTTCTCTACATATGCAAAAGAAGCTGGAAAGTCTCACATTTTCACATGGAAGTGTTTCTATTGATATTTCTATACACATAATAGCATAGTGGAAATGTTCCCAGGAGTCGATGGGTCATGTTGGAGATATGTAAGTCTTCACTAAGGGACACAGGTTCACATATTTTGGGAATACAATAAAATGGAAAGATTTAGGGAAGCATTTCAGAAGGTGATAACAAAAGTTGTGCAAAGTCCTTGGACCTTGACTAAGTTGGTATACATTATGGGTAGGATAAAATGTGTCCCAGGTATGCCAATGATTGGTCTGAGTTATACTGCTAGCAGCACGAAGGCTATAACTAAAAGGTAGAAAAAAGGGATCCCACAACTATAGAAGAAGTAAGAAGATTGCTTCAGATTTATCACAGAAGGAAGAAGCAAGTTAGTCAAAGGATAAGAGTGGATAGTAGACGGAAAAGTAGAGGAGATGCATAGACATAATTACCAATACTAACAGTATCCTTCAGCATAAAAACAATGGCTATCTCTCTTCTGCTACTTTCCTAGACCTGTCTAAAGCATTTGACATGATCCCACACAAACAACTCATCTCTGTCCTCAATAACCTATCCTTCTCTCAATCAGTCACCAACAGATTGCAGAGTTACCTGTCTGACCGCCAACAACCCGTTGCATGGCAGAATGACATATCTCCCCAACTACCTGTCTCTATAGGGGTTCCCCAAGGATCCATCCTTAGACCCCTACTCTTCTCTATTTTCACCAATAATCTAGCCTCTGCCACCAAACATGGCACACTCATACAATACACAGATGACTCAACCATCATCTGCTCAGCCCACTCTCTACCCAAATTGCAAAAAGTCACACAGGAAGCCTTTTCCTCTGTTGAAACTTGGTTATCCAATGCACAATTAATACTCAACCCAAACAAAACTAAACTACTCATCTTCTAACTCACCAAACATACTCAAAACAACTCTCACTTTAACATCACAGCAAAAGATAACATCACTATACACCCAACTGAACACACCATATTGCTAGAAGTGGAAATAGACAATAAACTAAAATTTGACATTCACATATCCATGACCATAAAAAAAGTCCACACAAAGACTAGGAGTGTTATACAGAACTAAGCAACTTCTCACCAAGCAGCAAAGATTTCAGTAGCAAATTCCCACCTTATCTCCACCCTACTTTATGCCTCCCCAATATATACCAACCTAAGGCAATGTGATCTAAACAAGCTAGTGACCTGCTACAACAAAATCACCAAATTCACCACAGGGGCATCCTACCTCTCTCACTTGCTGAACTGGGCTGGCTTGAACTCCCTCACCTCCTTCAATAGTATCAACTCTCGCTCGCCCACAAACTAGTAAACCATCTACTAAATATCCCATCCCTCCAGAATCTACTCCAACCCTATCACACCACCAGACCACTAAGATCCAGCAACAAAAATCACTTGCAGATCACTAAAGGCAATAACTCTGCTGGTGAAGCACTATTCTCTTGCACCATAGCCAAATTATGGAACTCCCTCCCACCCACAATTACCTCCGTACCATCATGCACCCACTTCAAAACTTTACTAAAAGCGCACCTAAAAACATGCTGGCTATGCCCTTGCAACTCCCACTCTGATATCACCCACCCCATCCAACCACTACCTTTCTTTCCATCCCACTAACTACCTTGATTATAGCAAGCTCAGATGCACATAAGCCTACTACTTATTATACAGCAGGAACCTCTTATTGTAACAATTGTTAATGTCTGTTATGTACTTCACAGATAAAGATTCTAGTTGTCTACTGATGTACTATTTTCTTCATCTGTAACTATGTTTGTAATTAATTGCTATGTTAATCAAATTGTTAATCGCTATGTAAATCCAATGTAACTACTGTCTGTATATTTTAACTGTGGAGCTTTTCTCCCCAGGCCTCCACTGAAAATGGACCTACGTCCAGTCGGACACTCCCAGTTAACAAGTGTAAATAAAATAAATACAATAAATAAATAAAATAAAATAAAAACGGAAAACAGTCCACAAAGGTGTAAGAGAAAGCTGGTGTTAGAAAGTGTGGTAATAGAGAGTAAGGGAACACGCTGAATGTAGCAGAGCATTTAGATAGTAAAGGGGTTAGAATGAACTAACTACTGATAAAGGTGGAAGAAGTAGTAATCTTAGGTTCATAGGTTAATAGGTAAGTACTAGGCCAGCTGCCCTTCTGGGCCATTGTAAGCCTAGCCAATTTCCTTCAAAAGTAAAAATGAAGCCCTGTACCCTGTGTCTCTGAGGTAAACACAAGTATTATACCAATCCCCATGCCCGAGGAGGACAAGACTACTATTAAAGTGTAAAAGCAGTTGAAAAGATGTTAATACTGGTAATAGTTAAAGGGGTAGGGCATTGCTTGTGTATATGTTATAATACAAAGGAACAAAATATGCAAGTGATACATACTTAGAGTAAGGAGGATTGTGAACTGAAATATGATATGTACTTAAGATAGGGTGGTATTACAAGGAAGACAAAGGCAAAATAAGCCTGTTATCTTAAGCTATATTAATCAAATATCATGACCGAATCTAATGAGAGTGGGATGACGTTATTAAGAAAGAGAGAATGTTTCTTGTTTTTCTCACCTTTATTGCAAATCTAAATGTTAATTAAAAGTGAATTGTAAAACAAAATTCTTTAAAAGATAAATAAATAAATGTCACCCCCCCCCCAAAAAAAAAGAAAGAAAAAACTAAAAATGAACAAAATATGCCTGTATAACATTCTGCCTAAAATTATCTAGAAACGTCTGGGGGATTTTACTGAAAGCTGTCAGAACCGTGATAGAGCTTAATTTCTATTCTGGTTAAATCTAGGCAATCTTTAACTGAGGAGGGAATTATGTTGACTGACTTGAAGGAAGGATCTGAGGTAGTAGAAAAGGACTTCATGTTTATCAATCTTCCTTCAAGGAGGTTTATGAAAGGTTCCTTGCCATCATTGTCAGTCTTAAACAAATCTGCTTTCAATATTCTAAGCATTGGAGTGGTGACAATGGACACTTGCATTTCCCAGTTTATCTGTGTGTATTTTAGTTGTTAAAATAATGCTAAAAAATAAGGCTGGGTGGAATTTAAAGCATATGAAAGAGACTGGGGAAGGCAGACTGTTTTTTTTTTCCAAATGACTACTTAGATGAAGCTTTACCTGTTGTTTATGTTTTCAAAGACTTTGAGAAAGTGTAATAAAAATCAAATGGTTTTGACTCATTTACGTCTTGGGAATTTCCTGGGGAGCTATAGAGGAAAGAAATGATCTAGGCTTTCTAATGGCTTGCAGGTAGATGTGCCCATTTTAGAAATAATTGATAAGATTCTGGAACTGTTACAGATGAAAATCCATTCAATCAGCTGCTCTCTCTGGTGTGGAGAATCGATGTGGTACTCCCATTATTAGTTTATCTCTTGAGGCTTTTACCAATCAGTCCCAAGCCTTTTAAGTTGCTTTCTATTTAAAAAGTTATACAGCACTTTGCTATGGGAAATTCAGGCAATAGATTTCATGAGGTGAAGATCTATGTTCACCCTTTATACATAGTTGGTTCAGCACCACAGTTGTATATTAGATATGCTTTTTCATAGCAAGGGAAAAGACAGGCAAAAATCTTTACTAAGAAATTCAATCAGGAGTTGGAATTTTGGAAATGGTGGACCAAGGAATAGAAGGTAGAGTTAATGAGACTATGGGATTAATAATTGGGTGGCTTCATCATCTCCCTATACATGGTGCAGTCACAGATTTTAGAAACCTGGGAAATGATTTATATATTAGTTTAGAAGATCACAGGTATTATGGAATGGAAACAGCTGGACTCCATAAATACTATAGGAGATTGCTTCCATACATAAGGTAATAGGAGGGAAGCTAGATTTTTGTATTAGTTGTAAGATGATGTCATCTTTGTGGCGTCATTTTCATAACGTTAAAATGATTTGGTGTGATTCCAGTCATTCTGCAGAGAGTCCCATTAATGTGTTAAGGATCATCTGAAAAGATAGATATGCACGTGCAAAGGTAGAAGGGGGAGCTTACATAATAAATACGTTTTAAAGTAGTGACTTGCATAATAAATAGATGTTAAAGAAGAGAGCCAAATAACTGCAAAGGAGTCAGGGAATAAAATAATATTTACCAGGAAATAAAATAATATTTACTCTTCACATCAGATATTTAGATTGAGATTTGATTCAGAGTGAGAAAACTTAGAAGAGGATTTCCTGTATGGGATCATGCCATATGTATTGTACATAAATGTACCTCTCTCCTGCATCCCTGTTTGCACAAGGTAGGAAATTTAATACAGCTGACATACACAGCACTGATTCATTATATATGTTTTGGACCCTCCGAAGGCAGCCCTAACATGGAAGGAGGCCTGTAAAGTATGGAGCCTTAATTTCTGTAAGCTTGTGAAACTCTAATGGGAATCATGTATGTAGAGGTGGGGGAAATTAGGGCTGGACAGAGGGGGGAACTGTAGATCTGAACACTCCTGTCATGTCCAGAAATGTATACTGGCCAAAAAATTGAAAGTCATGTCTATTAAACCTCTTAATTGCTTGAAAACAGTGACTTTGAAACAGCTTCCAAGAGTGATTTAATATTTTGCACTTGATGTATAAAACGAGTTCTAGCAGAATGACAAGAAAACAAAAAATGGATTTTTATCATATGCTTCTTGTTTGTCTACTTAATTTCTCATGAAATCCATTTTCTTGTGATTTATTTATGTGTTAACTTGTTCTTTGAGGCTACTTTGAAACTAGTATTTGCTGTTAATAAAAAATATATATTTGTATAAAAAGTCTGCTGAACTCATTTGGCAGCTTCTTAGTACAGGCAGTTAGGTCAAAACAACGCAGCAGTAATGCAGTGCAAAAGACTGATATAAGGTTACCATGGAGACGTGTGGAATAGAAGAGCTGCAGAACTGTTTGCTCTTAAAGCTGTAATGGTGAACATGGAAATGAGCCATACGATACTCATCGTCTGCTAGAGTATTGCTTTCCTCTGGTTAGCTAGATATTCCTTGAACTAAATTTCATTCTGGTCTCAGGCAGAACCCCATGACTTCTGGTACAGTGATCAGTGGAAAAGACTGATAAACAAATGGACAGAAACGTATGCAGGTGTTAGTATGCCAAAATGATTTTTAGGTAAATGAACCTACAAGCTAGAATGGTGATAAATACTGCAGTGAAGCCCTGAAGTATGATATCACACACACACGCACGCACACACTCGCACCAACACGCACTCCCATGGAGGCACATATGGCATGCATGTACACTATCCAGTTTTAGATACAGCTTGAGAAAATAGTGGACAGAAAGGGAGACAGTACAGTTAATATTTGCATAACTTTCATGTTTATTTTATTTAACCGTGAGCACTTTTCTCCATTCTTTTTTGCAAAGGAAATAGAAAAGGTCTGCAGTTCTATATTACATCTTTACACAATTGGGGTAATTGTCAAATGTGAAAAAGCTAAAAAATAATTCATGCCTGCATAATGTCAGGTACATATGACACATTCGTCATAATCACCATTTGTCAGTTGCCTCAAATAGCCACTATGATTACCTAAGACAGAAAACATAGTTATAATCAGAAGACATTTGGGTTCACTGAAAGCTGAGTATTTTTTTTCAGATGCTGCAGTTTCAGATTTCTCATCCAAATGTCAAGGTTTTATTTGAACAGGGCCAGGAAATAACTTTGTTTATCTTGGATAGGAGCCTATTCCATAACCATGGGGATTCTTTGGGACACATATCTGCCTCTCCAGCATGTTTTATTTAGGTCACAAGTGAAGCACGTATCTCTGAATCTAGTGTTTCTGGTGCTGTTTGTTTTGTGCACATGCAACAGATCTATCAGGGCTGCATCTGAGGAAGCTTTATATGTCAAGCAAAGATCCCCTTTCAGCAGCCTGATCCTTACTGCTGGGTCATCTCTTACGGGTGTTTTACTGATGGATGTTTGATCCCCTGATTGGTACATGCTCTATCTGTTCCAGGGTGTTTGTGTTAATAAAGTCCAGGAAGCATTGCCCCTGACAGCTTGAAGCAGTGTAAATTTCCCAGTCTATAGAGGGGCAGATAAAGTCACTCATGAACATAGTGTTTGTTAGGATGGCAAGCACCTCTTGTAGGTTTTGATAAGAGTCATGAAACTCTATGGGCATAGTTGGTGACCTGTAGCTTGCCATGATATGGTGAGGAACCTTATCTGTGGTGACTTGTATGTGGATAAGCTCCATGATATCATCCTGTTTAACCAACCTTGGTTTAAATAAGTGGAAAGCCCTGTAGCCTTGCATTGATGGAGTGCTTTCTACTGCTTTAAACCAAATCTTGGTCACAATACAGATGTCTACATTCACAGTAAGGAGGGTTTTAAGGGTGTGGAGTTTTTTTTGTTTAAGCTCCTAGCATTGAGTACTAGACCTTTTCACTGTGATTACAGTTCTGTCTTCTTGGCATTGCCCAAAAAAGGCTCTAAGGGTGTGGATAAAGTTTTAACCAATATTTGAAAGCTCAAAGGGGACAGGTGCAACTCATCCTTTACAAAGCAACATCATCTGTTCACCATGTCCTCCCAAGATGACAGATATTGGATTCCCCTGGAGTGACCTCAGAAATTAAGCTAATCATTAAAATCAATCATTTTATATTCATACTGTGGAATCAGCCTGGGTGAAGGTAGAGTGCTGCTCATTGCAAGGTTCATAACTGTCTGTAGCATATTCCAATAGATCCATTATGTCTGCTTTCATATAGCTCAGTAAGGTACATCTTAGGTTATTTACATCCACATAGAGTATGACAGAATCATAAAAATCATACCTGAGATGCAGTGACTTGAGTGTGTGTATGATATCATGGATTCTGTTTTCAGATATGGAACCAGCTTTCATCCTCTTCTTGTCTAACCAGGTGAGTGGTGTATCTGTGTGCCACACAATAGAGTCATCAATGACAGGAGTATTAAGTAAAGTATATGCTTGTCTTATGGGATTTACTGTTGGGGGAACCATTGGATGTAGGCTTATGTGAGATATTTGGTGTTGCTTTCAGTGTGCATTTTAGTGATTGCTGTGTAGCAGTGCTGCTGTTGAGATATGGGAACCTTTCTTTTAAGCATGTCAGCATAAGACAAGCTGTGTGATGAGCAGTATGTGTGATGGATATAGTGTGGATATTCCTGACAACTTCCTTTGCATGCAGGATTTTTTCCTGCAAGCAAGTTGTTCTATTTTCTTTAATGATTAACTGTTTGTCTGAGAACATAAGACAATGGCTACATTGCCTTAGGATGCCCAAAACTAATAAGCTGGCCATAGAGACATTTGGAAATTGCATATCCATGTTGTCTGGTCCTGTGATAGTGTTGGCTGTTTTAGATTAATGATTTGGTTTTAACAGGGCTCTACTAGGTTAGTTTCTGCGGATAAGGGCAGGATGTTGTATAATGCTAGAATATGGTAGTGCTGTTCTTTATACAAACTAGTTTCTGGGGTTAAGGCCAAGATGTCATAGGGTCTATATTAGATCACCAAATGCTTAGGTTAGTGAACAGTGATTAATCGACCCCATGTAAGCGAAAGCTTACAAAACCGAACTGTCAGTACAGCGATTTTTTTCAAAGGGAAAAAAAATCGCTGTTCCATCAAAAAAAAAAAAAAAAAGAAAACACTTTAATACATGATATTAAGTGGGGGACTTCATACCCACACCCCCGATGTGGGGGGCTGTGCCCTCCACACCCCCCTACTTAAATATACCAACTCCGAGACCACACGACAGTGCTTAAAATGGCAAACTACTGAAGCGGCCAAGCGAATTCTTTCCCAGGGAAAGAATTCGCTTACATGCCTCTTCGATATTTTGTCATTTCGGCATTTACAGCTCGACCAAGTCACATTCGCTAACCTGCATCTTCGGTCAGCTGATAGGAACCCATGTCATATAGTGCTACGATATGGTAGTGTTAATCTATGCATAAGCTGGTTGCTCTAAGCTTAATTACATTCAATGCCACTGTGTTTATTAGGTTTTGGACTTAATACTTTATAAGGAAATTTTACTGCTTAGGCATTTACTAGCATACAGGGCACTGCTAATTATAACTATGTGGTGGGGAGCTTTGTGCAAACTTGCCTATTTTATAGCAGAGCAAAAAAGCTTAACAACTGACTCCTATGCCCTCTAGCCTATACATGACCACACTCTGAGCTCCCTGGAATGCTTCCCACCTCAGAGAGACCAGGTAAACACCTTCTGCCACAAGATGGATGATCCTTAAATTTCTTAATGAAAAAACACACCACAATTTGCTCTCAAATGCAGATTAAACAAAAAATAACTACCAAACAACTACATCCCAGTATAATTGACTCTTTTGCAAGGGGATTTTGAAGCAAACAGAACTAGGAAAGCCAACAAATGCAGGGTGTAATATGGCTACCACTCATTACCTTAATAATTACTGTAAGCCCAAGGCTTAAGCCTTTGTAAGCCTTCTACCTTAGGCAGTCATGCATTTATTGAACTTTGCAAGCCAAGAAGTCTTCAGTGGGAATTCTATTTGTTTTTTTAAAAGGAAGGCTCTAGATCCTACTGATTGTATTTCATCTTGAATTTAAAATACAAGATAAATCCTGCTGTATGGATGGTAGCTGCAAGCTTGTTGTGTGCCTTAAATAACACTGGATTTTGCAGTGGGCTTTACTAGGATGCCAGAATCAGCTGCCTTAATGGTTTTGGAATATGTACTTAAGGTCAGCTTCAGAGAAACATAGAGAAAGTGGAGAAAGTCATGACTGGAAAAATTCCACCGTGGTGTTGAGCATGTGGAGTAAGTCATAACTTGAAACATTCCACTATGGCATTGAGCACGTGGAGTAAGTCATGACTGGAAACATTCCACTGTGGCATTGAGCATCAAGAGTAAGTCATGACTGGAAACATTCCACTGTGGTATCAAGAATGTGGAGTAGGTTATGACTGCAAACATTCCACTGTGATGTTGAGCACATGGAGTAAGTCATGACTGGAAACATTCCACTGTAGCATTGAGCATGTGGAGCAAGTCATGACTAGAAACATTCTACTGTGGCATTGAGCATGTGGAGTAAGTCGTGACTGGAAACATTCCACTGTGGCATTGAGTACATAGAGTAAGTTATGACTGGAAACATTCCACTGTGGCATTGAGCATGCGGAGTAAGTCGTGACTGGAAACATTCCACTGTGGCATTGAGTACATAGAGTAAGTGATGACTGGAAACATTCCACTGTGGCATTGAGCATGTGGAGTAAGTCATGACTGGAAACATTCCACTGGGGCATTGAGCACGTGGAGTAAGTCATGACTGGAAACATTCTACTGTCGTATCAAGAATGTGGAGTAAGTTATGACTGCAAACATTCCATTGTGACGTTGAGTACATGGAGTAAGTCATGACTGGAAACATTCCACTGTGGCATTGAGCATGTGGAGTAAGTCATGACTGGAAACATTCCACTGTGGCATTGAGCACATGGAGTAAGTCATGACTGGAAACATTCCACTGTGGCATTGAGCATACAGAGTAAGTCAAGACTGGAAACATTCCACTGAGGTATCAAAAATGTGGAGTAAGTTATGAATGCAAACATTCCACTGTGGCATTGAGCAGATGATGTAAGTCATGACTGAAAACATTCCACTGTGGCATTGAGCATGTGGAGTAAGTCGTGACTGGAAACATTCCACTGTGGCATTGAGTACATAGAGTAAGCCATGACTGGAAACATTCCACTGTGGCATTGAGCACGTGGAGTAAGTCATGACTGGAAACATTCCACTGTGGCATTGAGCATACAGAGTAAGTCATGACATGAAACATTTCACTGAGGTATCAAAAATGTGGAGTAAGTTATGAATGCAAACATTCCACTGTGGCATTGAGCAGCTGAAGTAAGTCATGACTGGAAACATTCCACTGTGGCATTGAGCATGTGGAGTAAGTCGTGACTGGAAACATTCCACTGTGGCATTGAGTTCATAGAGTAAGTCATGACTGGAAACATTCCACTGTGGCATTGAGCAGGTGGAGTAAGTCATAACTTGAAACATTCCACTTTGGCATTGAGCATACAGAGTAAGTCATGACTGGAAACATTCCACTGAGGTATCAAAAATGTGGAGTAAGTTATGAATACAAACATTCCACTGTGACATTGAGCACATGGAGTAAGTCATGACTGGAAACATTCCACTGTGGCATTGAGCATGTGGAGTAAGTCATGACTGGAAACATTCCACTGTGGCTTTGAGCATGTGGAGTAAGTCATGACTGGAAACATTCCACTGTGATATCAAGAATGTGGAGTAAGTTATGACTGCAAACATTCCATTGTGACATTGAGCGCATTGAGTAAGTCATGACTGGAAACATTCCACTGTGGCATGAGCATGCGGAGTAAGTCATAACTGGAAGCATTCCGCTGTGGCATTCAGTATGTGGAGTAAGTCATGACTGCAAACATTCCACTGTGGCACTGAGCATGCGAAGTAAGCCATGACTGGAAACATTCCTTTGTGTTACCATGTATTTTCTGAAGGATAGGAAGTTTGTGTCATTTATTACAGCAGGCCTTTTAAGATTTATTTGTGTATACACATGTATTCTTGCATTTATCAATATGTAATATTTTAACATTATATGCATTTGTTGCTCATATGAGCTGATATATATTGTATGCCTATATATTTATATTTTCCATCCCCATTATTTCATTTTTATCTTCAATTTTTGAAATATGCATTCATGTTTTAGGGGTGTTACAGGATTTTTAGCTGTTCAGCTTTTTACTTCTACCAATTCTTTCATTGATTTTTTAACTGATTGCTTCTAATGGATTATTTTGTGTGTTAATGTACCTTTAACTTTTAATTACTAATTTAATTACTCGTGAATTTTGGTAGGTGTGGTTTACTTGGAGGGGGAAGGTATATAAGTGATTCATTTAATGATGTTTCTTTATCTGAAGAAGTACAGGCACTGACCTGTACGAAAGCTCTAACCTCATTAAACTTATTTCTACTTTGTTGGAACTTGTTGGAGTGGCCTTTGTCCGTTGCCTTTTTTTTTCCATAGTCTGTTTTCTATTTTTTGGTTCAAACACTACAGACTGGTCTGTATTCAGTAACAGAAGCAGGACTGGTGGCACTGGGCAAAGGAATAGTGTCAGTGCATTTTAAGGTGTGGCAGATGACACCAGTAGTGAATGAAAGAGGTGATAATTACGTGGACAAAGCCAACAAATCCAAGTGGTGGACATTTTAAGAAACGTAAGATGCAGCTCATTGTCTTTCTCCCAGACCTTGCCTGTTGTCCTTCCAGGAATCCAGGTTGAAATGTTATCTTTCATAGGGTAGGCTTATCAGCCAGTACTGGAGTGCAGTCATTTACTTCTGCCTCCTTCCTTTTAGAATTATTACAGGGCAAGTTTAAACACAGCAGCTAGGGAGATTTGTGCAGTTTCTCACACTGTTCGCTGGTGTCCCCTCAAACCAAACATCCCTGTTCCCTTGAGGAACAAAACAACAAAAATATATAAATAATAAATTAAATAAAACCACTCCACAGTGCTTATTCATACATCTATTTAAATGAATGCATGGAAATACTGCTACAACTTATCTTTCAACCTCTTTGTGTAAGAATTTGGACAAAGTCAACAATAATGGGGAGACAATGGACCGAAAACAGGGACACATTTTAAATATTGATCTTATAAATGTAGAAAGTTGCTAGAATCACAAGATTTGTGTTAGCATGCATTTTTCTGAAGGATATGAAGTCTGAAACTGAAATGTATGTTATTATTTAGTGATTTCAATCTTCAGTGATTTACTAGAAAACCTCAAATTGTATGAGAAACCAACCAAAAATATGAGTGAAAAATCTGGACATTCTGCAAATATCTGGACAGTTAAGAGGTATGTGCTACAACAGTTTGAACTTGGGGCAGCTGCCTCCTTTGACTCACCATAGCTACAGCTCTGATCATTAGATCTAGTAGTATTCACATTGTGGAAGTAACATTGCTTTGCTAGTGTTTTGCTTACAGAATATAAACCTGAAGAGAGTTAATGGAGTCAGGCACTAAGAGAGTTAATGGAGTCAGGCAGTCCTGCTCACTCAGCTTCTGTGTGGTTTTTAATACACCTCCCAAACTGCTTAGGTTTACATACAAGAAGAATCTTTTTCAGGCTTTTGTGCAACATTTCACATGTGCACATAATTTTGATTAGATGAATTAGTATTATAGTTTTCCCTAGGTTTGATTGAATCATTCAAAAATGAGTTATGCTTTATTATTTTTTTCTGTATTTGGAAATAAAAGATTTACTTTTCTAAAAAGTAGCAAAAATAGTTTTTTTTCTTTCCAACTGTGCTTTCCACCTGTCCTCCCAAGCATACCTCTCAACCTCTTAGCAGAGTAAATCTGGACAAAGTGAAAAATAATGGGGGTACAAAGGCCTAAAAATAGGAACTTTTTTTTAAATATCACTCTTATAAACTTAGAAGAATGCTTGTGTTACCATGTATTTTCTGAAGGATAGGAAGTTTGTGTCATTATTTAATGAATTCAGTAACACTGATTAATCTTTCTGCTTATTATCATGCTTCAGACATCCATGTATTATGAAACATAGTTACTGTGATACCTAGAGATTAATGCTTGTGTGGTTAGTGTGTTTCCCATGAGGCTTATCTGATAGTGTATTGCATGCAGTACCTGATGCAATGCAAGCTGTCAGAGAAGTTCATAGGTGATTGACAGAGAGGATGAAAAGGATGCAGCAAGACTTGGGGAGATGAATCTAAACTACAGCTAGCTAGCTTAGGGAGAGGTTTGGCATAATAGTTAAGATGCTTTTCTCACAGACACAAAGTACAGGGTTTGATTCTCACCTTTGGGAAATTGGCTAGGCCTAAAATCACCTAAAAAGGCAGCTAGCCTAGTACTTACCTTTTAACCTATACTTCATAAACTTGATTGACCGCAAGTGTTACTCTGTCTGCATCTTTATATGTATGCTTTGTTTTCAAATTGCACCTTTAACCTAGAAGGTTGCTTTAGAACTTCATACTTGCAGAAAGGTACATATGTATGGCTTCTTCATGTGAGAACTTCAGTGTGAAGAAACTTAAACTTTTGTAATGTTGTTGCATGACTATACGTATTGATAGCAAATGGTAATACTCTGTCGTATCTGAGAAACACAGTATGTGCTTCTCAGATGAAATCTATTTGGTAAAAGACAACTCTCTCGGTTGTTGCTAATATTTAATGAGACTGGAAAAGCGTGACTTCAGTGGTCTAATCATCTACTCAAAATGTTACTAAACAAATAATACTGGCAAACAGTTGTTCATCACAACAGTACTCAACAATTGCAGTGTGACTTTTTCTCTGGTTGACAAACTGTAGAGGTGCCAGCACCACTGACACATATTATTATCCTCTTTGAGACTGACAGGCTTCTGAGGAAAACTTTCCAACCCTTGGATGAATCTCAGGGATGTGGCTACTTTCATTCAAAACAACACTTTCAGCAGCATAACTAAATGGTGCACTCAGTACGGCACCTACATATTCTTCACTGACTATAACTCTGTCATGTGTGAGAACACAGGTAAGAAAGTACCCTGTGCCATAACCTGCCACAAGAGGTGCATATTATTTGTAGGTGATTTTTGCCCCCATGTCTGCTAACCTTCAAGGATCTGTCAGTCAAATTCAGCCCATATGCTCTCAAGTTGCAAACATAGCTACTACAGTATAGGGATGAGCTATCTGAAGTGGCAGCCATTCAGGTAGCCATGAGAGTTCTTCATGTTTCTGCCTGCATCCATGCCTTCAGGTGAGCTTGCTGGTTGCATGCACCCTTATCCTCTGACCCAGGTAACTCTTGTCCCCAGCTCAGGAACTATTTATTCATTTATATTTATTTGATATTTAATAACTAGGCAGGCGGGCTGGTGCAGTGACCCATTTCAGCCATCACCCAGGCACTGTAACAAAAAAGGTACATACAAAGATAATGACAGCAGTTAAAATATGGACAATGTTACAAATCAGTGACAAAGTTTCACAAACAAAGAAAGAAAACAGTGGTAATATGTACACAGCAACAATCTGCAAAGCAGTTCTGCACAGGATATAAGAGGTTCAGCAATACAAATGGATAGCATAATAGAAACTGTGTTCTGGAAATAATAAAACAACTAAATACAATAGTGTACAGAGGCATAAGATTGATAAAATCAATATGTAAGCAAAGATAAAGCATTATATATACAGCTTCTTATATGATAAGGCCGAGGTAAATTAACGCAAGAAGTAATGCAACAAATAAGATAACTATATACAATAATATGTGATAAAATAATCATCAATAAAATATCAGTAACAGGTAAAAGCAGCACTAGTGGAGTAAAGGTTTACATTTAAAAGGTGACAACTACACCATACATGTCCCCCTAGAAGCTTTGCTTCATCTAGGAGGCAAGCTATAGGTACATTTTTGGTATAGTCTAACCTCATGGGAACAAACTATGTACTTCCCTGTGTGTGTGTGTGTGTGTGTGTGTGTGTGTGTGTGTGTGTGTGTGTGTGTGTGTGTGTGTGTGTGTGGGTATACACATGCCCTAAAAGAGTTATCTATACCAGCTTGGTCTCATTAAGTCCACCCCTCACCTCTGTCTATGGCCACATCTTACGTGCAAGCCTCCACTTACATGGGAGCAGACAGCTGACTAGGACCATAATTGCTCTATCCCCCAAGAATGGTCAAGCCAAAAGGCCTTAATTTTGCATCTTCCCATATCTCCTTCTGCCAGCTCAAGAACTGATACTCAGGTTTAGGTCATCTGGGTCATACTCAAAGCTTCATCCCCTGTGCTACAGAGTCTATGATAAATCCATATTTGATGATACTGGTGAAAGAAATGAATAAAGGCATTTCACCTTGCATTTTGTGGAATTAGTTGACCTCATAACAATAACTGCTTGAGAAGAGAAACCACAGGGCTGCAGGTACTAAACATTTATATATTACCAAGTGATTTCTTAGAAGAATCCCAATAAAACTGTACCATCGATGGCACATAGACATGGTTCAGTGCAACAGTCTTTGGAACAGGGACTTGGTCTAATCCAAAATACAGCTTACTTTTCATCTTTACTTTTTAGTTTTACTTAATTGTTTACATTCAAAGCATATTTTAAAAACAGCAAGAACATAAAACAACAGTAAAATAACACTCAAAAACAATTACAACTGATACATTTAACTAAAACATACACATTGAGATGGAAAGGAATAATTTTAAGTAAATGTTAAAACCTCTATAAACAGGAGGTTTTTATATTTATGATGTTTTACATCTTGAAATCTCTCAAGGAGACTGTGGTGGTTCATATCACCATTAGATGTACATAGTTAAACAACTTACTCACATCTGCAAAATTGATGGGAGATATTATATACAATAATGGCTAATTATGTTGACATTCTGGCAGCCACATTTGGTTACAACTTGCAATTCTGGGATTTATAAAATGCACTGACGTAAATCTCATAATTGAATATTACACCATAGTTAAATTCTGGAAGCATCTCTTAGTTCTGCCAGACTATGCTGCAAGATTATAATAAAAAGGATATAATAAAAAACTCAATTGTTAATAAATGAAAGGCATACATACATACTTATATACATACATGAATATGCATTCATCACAATATTGCACTTTTCTAGTCTCCATGTTAAGATAGTTTGGAAATATCAAAAAACTGCCAACCTCTGATATAACTTGATATACAGATTATCAACATGTACATAAAAAAGGATTAGCATACATTCCTAAGTAATTTGTGGAGGACACCACCTCCATAGACTGACCTTTTGCAGTTCTAGCATATGAATTTAGCAGGTTAGGAAAACATATACCCCAGGATTTAATAAAATCCATGTAAGCTCCATGTAGAGCCTACATGGAATGTACCCATGTACCCGGTTGCGGTTGCCCCTTGGCAGCATGCCATGCATATTAATCATGGCATGGTGCTGAGGGAGAGCATAGTTACAGAGATTCTGAGTCATTGTAGAGTATAGAAAATCCATGTACATGGTGAGGCTCCCTGTAATGTTCTGTGCTACTGTTGAAATGTGCTGTGTATTAATAGTTTGTGTTTTAAATTTATAAATTATGTTTTTTTTGTCCGTTTGCACAGTGTGACACGGAGATCAGCAATGCCAAACTGTGCTTACACATAGATAGCTGACACCTGCCAGACATCTAAATATAGAAACTGAATGTAATTCATTATCATATCTGTTTTTTTCCTATTGTCCATTTGTGCAGCGCTGCATGGAGCACAGCAATGCCAAGATGTGCTTACATGCTTACACATAAGCAGATGACACCTGCCAGACATCTAAATATAGAAACTGGATGTAATTAATTATGTATGTCTGCTTATATTTAAGTCATTTTAATCCCATTTGCTCAGCGCAACATAATTGCTTAGTAGTGTATGTGAAGGTATACTACTTTATATACTATCCAAGTAGCTAAATGGGTAGAGTGATGTTCTAAACCTTCGTAGGTCCTGAGTTTGAGTCCCTATCACACATATTTGTTGAATGCAATGTAAAATGCCTTTTAAATTAAAAATCAATATTTTTACATCTGTGAGAGCTGCACGGTGCTAAGCACTGCTTAAATGTAGTTAACATCTAATATTGTTTATGTGTTGCTAAGCTATGGTAAAACCATGGTTGTGCAAGTTTTCATGATGCTCAACTTTGCGTAGCTGGTCTGCATGATGCTAAGTACCACAGCGCTGTTTTTGAATGTTGCTAAATGACATGTAAGGGCAGGAAATCTGCCTATATTAAGGGTAATAGGCAGGAATTCTGTATTGTTTGTTGGAGTCTGCTTATCTGCTGATATAACAGGCTGTGTTGGACAGGGTGTGCACTTTCAGGTGCAGAGATGGGGTGTGCAGCAGCCTAGGTTCATAACTACATATGAGGAGCCCAACAAAAACCCTGGACTCCTCATATGTAGTTATGAACCTAGGCTGCTGCAGGGCAGTTACCAGGGCTCCGAATGTAAGGCTGAGGCCTGGGATTGGTTGGCCAGGGATTTTACCAGTGCTACTGGTATCTCCCACACTGGAGAACAGTATCGTCACCACTATGATGACCTGAAGCAGAGAAAGAGGGGAACATTGGACACCTGGGTTCAAGGGGCTAGATCTGGGTATGCTCCACAAATATGTAAGTATTTTTTTCTACTGTTTTTAACAAAATTCAAGCTGAATGCATGCAAAACTGGTATGCATAATGGTGTTCTTCTCTCCCAACAGTGGCAGCTAAGAGGACTGAGTCCCATGCCAGGCACCTGGCAAGGTTGCAGAGTGAGTGTGGTAAGTATGGATATAGTATGCTAACTGTAGTGCAATAAGTAATAAAGAATAAAAAATGTACTGCAATAAAGAATAAACAATATAAACTGTAGTGCAATAAGTGGGCAATTAGAACTGTAGTGCAATAAATGGGCAATTAGCACCATAGTGCAATAAATGAACAATAACAACTATATTGCAATAAACAATAAACAATACCAATAACAGCAAGCAAAAAAGGTGTAAAGCAGGATTGTGGTGTCATAACATAATTGCATTAGAGCTGTATTCATTGCACGTCTATGGTAAGGTTGCTGCAGTCAAGTGTACAACTGTAATAGCTGTAGAATGCAAAACTAGTGGCCTGAAAAATGTATTGATCGACTGATACTATGGTTTAAGGCTGTCTCCAGGCCAATTTCAGTCACATAATGCTCTCATTTTCTTCCACTCCAGGAACTAAAGGTATATGGCTGAGATAGCCCACTTTATAAGCAGATAGTATAGATTTCACAGAGAATTATCAGCAGTACCAATAAAGTGTTAAGCATCATTGTGGATTCCTAAATAAATCTGTCTTAATATTTTCAGCATAGGTTCATTCATTACATGTGTGTTCTACTGTCACTGCAGTCAGGTGTAATACTGTAATAGCTCTACAATGCAAAAGGAATGTCCTGTAAAATGTATTGCACTACTCATAGTATGAGTCAAAGTTATCTCCAGGCCAATTTCAGTCACATAATGCTCACATTTTCTTCCACTCCAGCAACAAAAGGTATTTGGCTGAGGTAGCCTACTTTATGAGCAGAAAGTGTGTGTAGAGTTCACAGAGAATTATCAGCAGTACTAATAAAGTGTTAAGCAGCATTGCCGTTACCTGTATAAATCTGTCTTAATATTTGCAATAAGGCTGTAGTCATTACATGTCTGTTCTAAGTTGCTGCAGTCAGTTGTTACATTATTCGCAGATGTCCCCTGCAGTCACAGCTGGGGTTCTATTCCCATGTCTGCCAACTAAGGCATGATGGCTGTCTAGTTTAATGTACACAAATATGCCTCTTAAGTGTCATGATTTTTCATACTGTAATTAGAACTGTATAATCTGTCTGTCACATGATTACCTGGAATGCAGTGTATTACCAAATCCATTTACAGAACACCTTGGTAGTTATATAAGTCTACATTATTTGAAACTGTTCTGTGTAGTTGTGTACCTGCATTAGTTAGTGCTTGGCCATACTGTCCCATGCTAACAGCTTGAGATTTATGTACGTGCTACATCAGCTATAGAAGAATTGCAGTCACTGTACTCACAACTGACACTACACACCTGTAAAACTATGTATTACCAGTCTTTTCAGGGATATCATCTGCAATGTCACTAATAGTATATTTTTCTCTCTCTTTCCACCACTTATCTTCTTTAATTATTGCTTTTCATTAATATGATTTCATATTAATATAGTTTGTTAAACTATATTTTGTTAAATTTTAATTTATTATTGTTATTTATTATTATACTTCAATATTAACCTATTTTGTTAAACTGTTTTATTGGCCGTATGGTTTAATTCATACTGGCTGGCTGTTAACATACTGACTGTTATGTTACTTAATGTTGTGTGACATACAACACAATATAACTTAATATGTATTTTGATTAATAAATATGTTGGCTTCTGTTAATACTAACATTGGTTTGGTTATTGTTAACCTTAACTTATTGTTCTAACTACCTTACTACAGTGCATCAAGGTCAGCCGGTCCCTCATGATCTGCCTGCCTTGCCTTCTCCAGCCATGGCACCAGTTCCCAGCACATCTGGAACCCAGCCTGGTGGTGACCCCTCTGCTACACTACCAGCAACATTAGGTAGTATCACCCCCTGGAAGGGGTGGTGGAAGGGGAGTTGTCACCCATATCAAACAGCCAGGTCTGTTGCATGGGATTGTCATGCATGGGTTTGGATGATGTCTGCATTGGATGGAGAGCATGCTGGCCACCCTGGTGGGACAGGCTCAACCCAGAGCCCAGCCTCCACCATGGCCACCCACAGGACAGTGATGGAGCAGTGTCATCAGTACCATGGGTGGGGATGTGAGTCACTCTACTACCTTGTGGAGGCACACTGGACTGAGATTCCACAACACCCTCCCCATTCAAGGTGTGCACCCCCACTTGTGTCACACACCACCCCTGTCTGCTGTCTTCTCTATCTCGTCTGTCTGCAAAGGCTTCCTCACCTACCCAACTTACCTCCCCGACACATACCTATGTCTCTTCCCCAACATTCCACTCTCACCATAAAAAAAAAAAAAAATGGACACCTGTCCCAGAAAAATATCGTCCCATACATAGCTCTCCATTTTGCACACCTGTCCATTGGACAAACATAATTTGGTCCAATTGGCTTAACAATGCAATTATGTTGTCATCACTACTGTCTCAGGGTGTGATAGTCCAAAGTCATCTACAAAATCTGTCAAAATGCACAGTTGTTGCTGCAAATGAATTGGATAGCTGGAGGGTGGAGCCTGAATGGTTAACTGAAAGCAACAGCATTTTAGAGTGCCATATAACTAGTTAAATAAGACAGGAAAAAATATTATTTTTTTTTCTTCACAGTATAAAATCTTATAGATAAAGAACTAATTTACATAATTAGAAACGTTGGTGAAATTTTACAAATAATTTCCTGTCAAAAAGCTTGGAGATATACTCACTTGTTAAAATGAGCAACTCAAAGAATTCTCACCAGGATGCTGCCTTAAAGAAGGAACTACAACAGATGGCATCTACCCTGCAGGAGTTGTCTTTAAAGATGGATGATTTTAAAGAGAACCTGGAAAATCTTAAAACAAGCAGTCAAAAACAGGCTGACACCCTCAAGTAAAATGCTACAACAACACCAGACACAGATAACAGGAATAGAGGTTTCTCTAAATTACTTAGAAAGTAGACTTAAGGAAGAGGAAACACAGAAAGAACTGCTTCTTAAACAAAACACTTGGTGGTTAATAAAGTAGATGACTTGGAAAATAGGGAGAGGAGAAATAACATCAGGATTTTCAGATTACCTGAAAACACAGAAGATGAGGATATTATTTCCTTTTTATCAAGCTACATCCCTGACATTTTAAATTTAAAAGAAGGACTTTCCTTTGGCATTGAAAGGGCACACAGAGCTCTTGGGAAACCTGCCACTAACTCAAACTCTCCTCATAGGTAAATAATTATCACATTTTTTCATACTTGGACAAGGAACTGATTTTAAGATCTGCTTGGAGGAAGGCACCTCTAAAATATAAACAGAACCTGATAGATTTGATAATGACTATTCATCTAGAATAATGGAACAAAGGAAAAAAGTGTGGCCAATGATAAAGTTTCTGAAACAAAATAACATCAAGGCACAACTTGCATATCCAGCTAAGATAAGAATACTGTATGCCAACGAGATGAGGACTTTTATTGACATAGAGGAAGCATCTTCATTTATTAAAACTAATACTGTGATTACTTTACCAGAAGATATGAACTGGATGTCACCTTCTCTCAAGAGAACAAAAGAAACAAACGTCTGGTCAGATGTCAAAAAGAAGAAGAAGCAAAAGACTGATACTGTTACAGCCAAATCTCTCAAAGCATCTACTATGATATGAATTGTTTTAACATTACTTTAAAGGACCAGTTTTACTGCTTGGAATTTAAAAACAAAGGTAACTAACTACTGGAATCTTTATCTATATTTTTTTAAAAATAGATGACACATGAGAGTTTTCACATTACCTTAGGTATGTAAAACAGGGTACTTTTCTTTCACAGAAGGAGAGTTATATAGCACATAAAATATTTATACTGTAAATCAACATACATGTTGTGTCTTTTCAACTTTTCCCAGTTTGGGGTCACCACAGTGGAACTCCAGTCCACTAAATGATTGGTAGTTGATTTTTACATGTCGAGTTACCAGCCCTGATGCACAACCTTCAATGAAGGTACGCCCATTCACGCACGTCTCCACGCAGAAGATGCTCTAGCTGAGAGTTGAACCGGACAGCGTCTTACTGTGAGGCGACAATGCTACTGCAGCACCACCACCGTGGGTTAAATCAACATACATAGTATATGTATATTTTCTCTTAATTTTCTCTTTTCTTTATTTCTCTTCTCTCTTCCCTCATTATTTATTTGAATTGCATCTTGTCTCCCTTTCTAAATTCTTTCCTATTTACTATACTAATATAGTCTGTATATATTTAATAACTCACTATCTATACATAGATAAATAATAATCTAAAATAATCTAGTTTTAAGGTAGACTAATTGGAATAGTGAACTTAATTATTACAATATTTATTAGATTAATGATAGTCACTGTTATGCTTATTGGGACTGGGGACATGTTCGTGATTAACTCTGAAATGTTCCATTCATGTACATATTCCTTTGAATTATTTCCTTTTAGTATTAACAAATACATAAAAAAGGAGGGAAAATGTACTGTTGGTTAAGAGAAGTGAAGCTTTCTTCACATTCTAGTTGCATTGCCATAGCTACAGTAAACAATTGCTGCAGTTTCTAAGGACATTGTGAATCTGTGAAGTGCATTAGCCTCAGAAAAAGTAATGTTGTTTAGTTATTAAAATGAAAAACAACCTAAACAAGGTAAAATAAATACATAATAGGATTATTTGTAAATATTTTATGATTTATCCTCACAGGATTACATATTCCTGGAAAGACAACTGAAATGTTCCCAAACTACATGTGCAATGAAATGTAGCTGCTTGATTAAAAAGTATTACTCACTTTAACATGCTCATTTCATAAGGTGTCTGCACTGTAAAGGTTACATTTTATATGTTACTTGAAATTGTCAGTCTCTAGAGCACATGAAAAGATACATATTACTTTTTGCAACATGTTATCTTTGCAGTTGCCTCTCACTCTGTACAAACTCACTTGGTAACTGATAGCTATTCATTTAAAATATCAGTTTAAATATTAAATATACCCTTGAAATGCTATTGACATTTTGACAAAATATAATCTGAACTGTAAAATGAATGACTTGAAAGAACTGAAGTAATGCATAGATTTCAAAGACAGTTCTTGACACTATAGTAAAAGTAAAAATATATATTCACAAGGAAGTATTGAAATGTTTTAGTCTTCCAGTTAAAATAGCTTACTGTCAACATTTTGCAATATCAGAAAGTTTGAAGAGCTCGGAAATTACTATTCTTTGTCTTTATAATGATTATTAGACAGATGTTAGACTCTGCTTAGTTTAATGAATTGTGACATATGTTTATGAGGAAAGGTGGACTCAGTTACTCACATTGGACTACACATTCTTGGAAACTCAACTGAAATGTCTCCAAATTACTTGTGAATTTAAATGAAACTGCCTGATTAATAAGCATAATTTACTTTAACAACCTGAATCCATAAGCTATCTGCTCTATATATACAACATTATATATGTCATTTGCATATGACAGTCTCTAGAGCACACAAAAAAATACATATTTTTGCAACATGCTATATTTGCACTAACCATACATTCTAAACTAACTCAATTGGAAACTGACAAGTTATTTATTTGAAACATCAGTCTAAATATTAATTGTGCCCTTGAAATATTGTTGCCGTTTTGACAAAACAAAACCTGAATTGAAAAAGGAATGATTTGAAGAAGTAAAGTATTGTACAGATTTCAAAGACAGCTATTGACACTACAATATAAGTAGAAATGTATACATGCATGGAAAAATTGAAATGCTTTACACTTTTAGTTAAAATAGCTTATTGTTAACTTTTTGTTTTATCAGAAAATTTAAAGAGCTAGGAATTTATTTCTAATTTGTCTTCAAAATGTTTACTAAAGAGATGATAGTCACTGACTTGTTTAATGGATTGTGAGTCATGTACAAGATGGACTACTGAATGTTATTTCTGTTTACATATGTTTGCTGACTTTCTTTTATTAGTACTGATTTAAAACAAGTGAAAGGAAGGAAAGGGAAATCTCTGTTTTTGGTCAAGGGGGGAGAGGCTTAAGAGTATTCTAACTGCCCCGAGAACTCTCTAAGATGCTCTAAATACTATTTGCTTAATACTTACCTAAGGTAAGTCTTGATTACCATATATGTACCTTCACATTCATTCTAGACCTGATGTGATTACCCATTCCGGAAGCAGGAGGCCCCCTATGCTGGATGGGAATTGTCAAGGTGATCATAGTTCATTCTTAGACTCTGCTTTGTAAATCTATAAATATGTAAAAGCACTGCACACTAGAATGTAGGGAGCCCCTTCTCTGAGTCAGGATACCCCTGATAAGCCATGTCTTTTCATAAGTGTAAGTTGAAGTTGGTGAGCTGAAGAGTGAGAAAGTAAAGGAAGACAGTACACCTACAGTAAATTCATATTTCATTATTAATCACTCATTGTCTCCTGTAGAGTCCTTTTAGTCAAATTATTTTAGTAATAATCTATTTGTTGTTGGCTTATTTAGCGTATGCTCCTCTGTTGCATTTAATTTATCCAAAATGACATATCTGACATGTTTGGGATCTCTTAAGGGTAATTAAATATTGGATATTTTCTAAGTCAACATAACACTACTAACATTCCATCCTGATATATAAAATACTATAGAACAATAATAGAATAATATAGAATTTCATATCTCTTTTAAGAAAATTCTCCATATAATAATTTAACACATGGAGCTCAGTTGATATTGTTGGTTAAAGGTATGAGTGATAATCCAATAGATCTATCTTTATCTATTGGATTAGGAAGGACTTTCATTCCATGTTTATTGGGAAATTCATATTTACTTGTATTTGATACTTTAGAATTAATGATTTATAGAAGTACGTTTTTAAAGCTTAACCAGAATTTTACCCTACCTATATTTAAAGAAGAAAGAACATTAAATTACACTCCCAAGTTTACACATAGAAAAATAACATCCAATGTTATCAGAGAATATGATATAACTACTATAATCAAAATAAAAAAAAGAAGCAAAACGTTTCTTCCAACAATAACTTGAAATGGATTTAACATTCTTATAATTAAATACTAATGGCTTAAATAATGCAAATAAAAGATCAAACTTACTAAAATATTTAAATCTAAATAACACACAAGTAGTATTTCTCCAGGAAACACATTTTAAGACTAATGATAGCTTTATTTGGAACCCTAAGGACTACACAGTCTTAGCTCAATCCTCCTATAGAACAAAGACAAAAGGAGTATCAATTCTTTGGAAGAAAAACATGATCACTCCAAAAGTTATTTATAAATATGAAGACAAAGAAGGTCTAGTAGCATTTGTTATAATTAAATTTAATAACAGAATATGGACCTTAGCTAGTCTATATTGGTTCCCAGGAATTGGAGCAGGAATGGTTAAACAACAGCTAGATTTTATTTCCAACAATTATAAAGGAAATCTTATACTGGGAGGAGACTTTAATTGTACCTTAGAAGCTTCTGAAATCACCAAGTCTTTTCGCATAGCAACTATTTCAAAATCCTTAAAAAAAAATGGATTGATTCATTTCATTTAATTGACACTTTTAAAGTAAAAGATGATAAATCCTTATTATTTTCCCAGAAAGACCATAGATTTGGAACACAAACCAGAATAGACAAATTATTCATAGTTCAAGATTTGCAAACAAAAATCCTCAACTTCTCAATAGCTCCATGCCCCTTCTTAGAGCATGACTCTCTGATAATGAAGCTCCAAATAGAGTTTAAACCTTTACTCCTCTCAACTAGAATTCCATCATATATCTCAAAAATTAAAGAATTCAGACCCTGGATGTTGTCAGAACTACAATTATTTATTGAAATGAATAATACAACAGAAATCAGTAGTGTCATGGTTTGGGACTCATTAAATGTGTATTTATTTGGTAAGACCCTTAGCTGGTACAAAAACAAAGTTAGAGAGTGGGAATCTGAATCATTAGACTTGCAAACCAGACTCTTGATAGCAACATTAAAAAAAAAAAAAACAGAATTATCCAGAAGTCAAAAAAGAAATAGAGGAATTAAATAAAAAAATATAATGAAATTCTAACACACAAAACTTGTCTAGCCTTGGAAAAATTTAAAATAAACTCATTAGCCATGTCCCCCAGATATCTACATAACTTATCTACAAGAATTAAAATACAATCTAAAGCAAATAACATTAGTAGTATATATCATGAAAAGAAAGGGGAAAAAAAAGCATCAGATATAGGAGATATCCTTGAAGCATTTCGGTTCCATTATATGGAACACTTCAAAAAAGAAGATTTAGATACCAACAAAATAAACTTAGATACAAACCTTATCAATATAAAAAAAAGTTCATGAAAACTTAAAACTAGACCTACAAAAACCTATATCCTACAAAGAAATTGCTGACAAGATAAAAGAAAATAAATCTAACAAAGCTCCAGGGATAGATGGTATAATTATGGAAATTTACAAACTCTTCCCTTCAACAGTAATCTCCCTTTTTCATAAAACTTTGCTAGAAATCCAGTCAGAAGCAGAATACCACCCTCATGGAAATATTCTCTCATAACACCAGTTATAAAAGATAATAAACCATCAGACCTTTGCACCTCATACAGACCTATATCATTACTGAATAATGATTACAAAATATTAATGTCAATACTAGCTAACAAAATGAAAATTCCACTTTCAAAGACAATTAATAATGATCAAACTGGATATTTATATAACAGGCACACATATGATAATATTAAAAGGATACTTACTCTTATAGAATATGTGAATAAAGAAGCTAGAGAAACACTTGTAATCGGATTAGAGATAGAAAAATCCTTTGATTCCCTCAACTGGGAATATCTATTTAAATCTTTAGCATTATTTGAGTTTCCTCTTTCTTCATCTTATTACTAAAAAACATATATATTAATAACTTAGCCTACATTAGATTAGGTCCTTTCACCTCAGAATCTATCCATATAACAATAGGTACTAAACAAGGATGCCCCCTTTCTTCTGTTTTATTTCCTTTGGCTATAGAAATACTTGCAGAAATAATATGCAATAATCAAGAATAAAAGGAATAGAAGTCTATGACTAGTGCATATCTAAAATAATGCTTATTGCTGATGATATTTTATTAACCCTATCAAACTCCAGAGAGTCATTAGGACAGCTAGAAGAAGTAATGGAGAACTTTTATAAGCTTTCAGGTCTACACTTTAATAGATCAAAATCAAAATTTCTATTTTTAAATAAGAAAAAAGAACTACAAGTTACAGATAAATCCATCATAGGAAAACAAGAACTTACACTAAATTATTTAGGAATAGTATTATGCAAAAATATAAATGAAACAATATTAATAAACTATAAAAACATTATTGAAACAATAAAAAATATACATAGAAAAGTGGAACAAAATTATATTAACTTTTGAAGACAGATTGCAATTAATAAAAATGGTCTTATTGCCAAAAATACTATATATAGCGTTAGCAATACGGTTAATTCCTGAAAGATGCAGTCTTAAAGAAATAAACTCATGTTTAATAAAATTTTTATGGTATCCCAAAAAGATTAGAGTTGCTCTAACTCATCACATTAGACCCTGGAAACAAGGAGGATTGTACTTCCCAGAAATTGAAACATATATATAAAAGCATCTGTGCTTAAAACTACAATAGACTGGATAAATCCAAATTATTTTCCAACTGGAAAGAATTAACAACGGCTATATTAATAAATTAATTTAATCTGTTAAAAAATTTTAATAGTAGACAAATCAAACAAACCCTGGTACATACTATGCATAAGTATACAATATAATATAACAGAACCTTCTAAAACAGCACTGATTAATCATTACATCAATTCCTTTAGGAAACTTATCAATGCAAACATAGATCTAAAACTTTGTTTTGACTTTTTAACCCCATTTACCATCACTAAGAACTTTCTTCACAAAATATATAGGGAAACAATAACCCCCTGGGAACAAAATGGATTCTTATGCTGGTTTCAACATGTAAGTAAATGTTTTGGATATACATATGATAAAAACTGCTTACAATATTCCAACACAGAACTGGTTAACCTTACACTGCATTCTAATGTACACTCAGCCTTATGCAGATTAATTAATAATTCCTCATTTAAAGATACTCCAAATCTAATAAGTTTTCTGTATGAATTTATATATAATAGTTGTGAAATGAAAAATTCCATTTCAAATCTATATAAAGAGTTAATAACATATAAAACAATTCCCAAACCATCATACTGGCAGTTCTTAACAAAAGGTCAGTCATTGCAGTTAACAGAAGAAACATCTTACTATCAGTTAATCACACCTCTAGCACACAGTACTGGAAAATATTTAACTGGAAATACTTACATAGGGCATTTTTAACACCAGATAGAATTAAAAAGATCAGTACTACTACAAATGTTTTTTGCTGGAGGTGTGAAAAGTCAAATAAAGCATACTGGATTCATATTTTTTATGAATGTAATAAAATTAAATCATACTGGAATGGAATCAATCATTTTTTACAAACTTTATTTAATGAATCCTTTACCTTAACTAAAGTATTGACAATTCTAAATATAATTGAAGGTCCCCACCTGAATAAGACAAATATGTATTTGTTATGGACAATACATGCTATATCTAGGAAATGCATAACCAGAAGGTGGAATTCAAATGCACCCTGACCTAGGAAGAATTCTACACTTTACTGAAGACAACTGCATTGATGGAAATAAAAATCAATGAACTATGAATCTATCCCAGGCCATTGGTAAATAATCCTTGGAAGAAAGTTATATCTTTTTTGGACACTCTGCAATAATCAGTATTGTATCTCTGATAATTGATCTGTTAATTCTATATTTAATAACATACAGTGTATATAATTGAAAGTCAGGCTGTTGTAAATATTGTATATAGTTGTTTAAAATGATATTTAAAAATATTATGTAAATGTTATTTTAATTGAAAATAAAAAAAAGTATTTGAGAAAAAAAAAAAAGAAATGGATAGCTGTGGTTCTTTCCTCCACCCTCCCTGCCAGACCTACCTGCCTTCCACTATGCTTCCCCCTGCTTGCATCCCATTTTCCCACTTTCTTATATCTCCATTTTTCATTTCTTTATATATTTTTAGCATGATGCTGCATGATGAGCCATGTCACACAGCTTTGCTAAGCTCAGCTAAATGGAGCTATATTGAGATATGTGTTTTAAATAATAAACATGTACAAAATAAACATCTAATCCCTATTTTGAACCCAAGACCATTGCACCTGCAGACCACTGCATTAACCTGCCATGCCACAAAGCTATTAATTAAGACAGGTGATTTAAGAAAAACACAGTAATTGCAAGTTACAGTCATTAATCATGTTTTGGCAGAGCTGTGCATTGTGCCATGCCACACAAACTTGCTTAATGATTACTGGAAAAATTGGGAGTGCACCTAGGAGTCTGATGCAAGAAGTACACAAGTAGAAAGCCAAACACACAAGAACGGATGTGAGTTGTCTAATGGCAGGTAGATGTCCCCTTTTATCAGCAACATTTACAAGTACACCAGGTAAGGCACTACTGGAAAAAAACATGTACAACAGGGACCCTGGTGCAGAAACACATCCATATAAAGTCATGCACATAATGATGGCTGTAAAAGAAGTATGTAAGAGCCTGTATGTGTGTACTTACATCTTGAAAATACACCAGCTGTAACAGTGACTCAGTAGCTCAGCCTGTTAAATGCCTTACAAACAGTACCTTTTGCCACACACAATCCTAGGTTCAAATTCAGTGGTTTGTAGCATTTAAATAACATTATTGTAAAGCCAGCAATTAATTACCAAGGCATGCACTGTTTATCCACACAGTGCATTACAAATGAAATGTCAGCTTGTCACTGATGGAAGTCACAGACCTACAGATAGGAACACACTTCACATATCCCTATAATAAAACTATAAATGCATAAAGTGTCATTCATGCATTAATATGTATTCACCGAGGATTTTAACTCAGGTAGTGCAAATGAGGCCCACTAATATCAGAGTACAGTACATAATTCTTTCAAACTTACTGTGCAGATTAGCACAGCTGCACAACTAACATACACATATGAAGCTCCTGCCTGTAACAAGGACTGCCAGCATACACATTCCAAATGAGTACCAGCCTATAATATGTGGCTTGACAATTGCCCAAATGGTGGACATAATGTTATATTTATCCTCTATTTGCTGAAGGACACAACAAACATGTGGTCTAGTACTCTGTTAATGATACCATTGCCTAACATAATTACCTTAAACACATGCCTTAATTGGAGTGGAATGGCTACTCTCACTCTGGCTCTGCCTCTACTACAAGGTTGCCACAGCTGCTACAGTTACCCCTACAGCTGGTTGTCCTCCAAAGTGTTCACACTCTCTCTAGGTCTATTACCTGCAGCAGCAGCTGCATCCTATAGCACACATTTCTATGTAACAGTAGCTGCTACAGACCTACCCTCTGTGATGACGTAGTCTCCTCACCCCAGTAAGGTCTGGCACAACATATCAGAAAAGGCTTTCAATCTACATGGAGGCCTTATCTTGTACAGTGGTTGCATGTCATTGGCTGATGATAGTGTAAATCAGCTGTGTTGGCTGCAATTAGCATTTCAGAACCATAGATTGGTTAAAAGGCAATCACCTGCTAATGAGAAGCATGTAAAAAGGCAAACATGCTGGCAATGGGGAATCATTCTGTATAACACGTTCTGCACACAGAACACGTGTTTGCAAAAACTTAAATATCACCACATATCAACAGAGGTGTTTTGCACAGTTTTACAACAGGATGCAGATGTGTAAATATACTGTATCTCTACATAGTGCACTTCCATGTATGTGATCCTGTCATGTGTTCCCATTCTGTTGTCTTTTAGGACACATGCACCCAAAACACCATGGACCTTTCACGGGTGTGGAGAATGGTATTAGACTTGAAGGCCTCCGACAACACCATGAACTCCTACTGTCCAGGGGAAGGCAAAACAGGGAACAGCAGACAGCAGTGTGGGCTGACCTTGTCCATGAAGTGAATACTACAGGTCATCAGAGCAGGACATATGAACAGGTTTGACATTGCACAATGGACATGATCAATGCTACATCCAGAAGAGCAGTAGATGTAACCAGAGACTGTGGTGTCACTGATGGAGAGCCTGCAGCAGAACAACCACTCTCAGCCACTGAGGAATTCCTGGTGAACCTAGGCACACATGGCAGCTCCCAGGCATCCATCACACCATACATCGTGGATGAGTGCCACACAGCTTCCATGGCAGAGGAGTGTGTAGGTAAGCTTAGTTTGATCAGCATTGCAATACTGTGGCATTCAGTGTGTCAGGGTGTACATACTCTTATGAGGGCATCAGGTCTGTGTTCTTTGTGGGGGGAAAGATTTTAATTGCTATTTGACTCTTGTGCTCAGATGTTAACTGATACAATAATTAACATAGTAGCTACTGTAAATGTGAGATGTATTACCTTGTTGTGGTGCAACATGTGGTGGTACTGACATTACCACTCACTCTACTTTGTACAGGTCTGTCAGGTATCAGACAAGGCCATGGTCCTGTTCCTGGTAAGCATGACACTGTTTTATTATAGATGTAGGTTTACAGCCATATAATCCCTAAAGTGTCATCCTAGGCCTGCTGCCTGGAGTGCTGTACTGTCGGAATGATTGCCAAATGCACAGATATTTTATGACTGTACACATTTTACAGTCATACATATGCCTTGTTGGTGTCACCACACTGATAGATGCGACAGTATAATCAAGAAATTGCAGATTGCCATATGTGTCAACTGTGCAGCATCTTCACAAATGTGAACAGTGTACCTCATTTTTGCTGATGTGATTGCTGTGTAAAGAGCTTTTATATAGAAGTAACTACAGGTGTTTGTTGGAATAGTAATGTCCTCTTGTCTTGCTGTATGAGGTTGGGGTTTCAACAGGTCTGTAATAGTGCCAACAGTGTATAGAGCTGTACATTTATTCAAACATAGTACTGTAAACCATAATGGTGTAGGTATTAATGTATTGCTTTTTCCACTCTTATCACAGGTGACCAGTGGGGTTGGGCTCTGTCCCCTACACAATCTGATGTCAGTGTCTCTTCAGACTCTGATGATGATGGTGGCCACATTGAGGTACAGGTGGGGGTTTCAAGGGCTGAATATGACACAGAGGTTGAAATCACTCCTCTGCCCTCATTGTCACCACACACAGTCAGTATGCCTACACATACCCAGTCCCCAGAGGCCACAGATATTGGACAATCAGGGGGTGGGGACATTGAACAGGAAAGTGTGGCAACTGTGGCTCCAGTGAGTGTAGACACTGGCCATAGCCAGAGACCTGGTGAGGTTCTACACAGGAGGAGTGATAGGGGTGCTCATAGGAGGCCTGCTGTCCTTCCACCACCTGTGGCAGGTGTCACATCATGGTTCACTCGGCATATGTTTTGGGTCATTATGGAGGTACAGGGACATTCTGACAGGAACTCTAGATGTATACTCAGGGTTATGGATACAGCACAGTCTGACATCCATGACTGCCTACACTGTATTGGTGACACCCTGAATTGGTTCACTGATGCAGTGGATAGGATGGGTAAGATGTGTTAGCCCTGTCATGGATGTGCAGGAGGTACACAGTGGGATCTGACACCGCCCTGTATAGCAGCCATGCACATCCCCTACATAGCATTTATGAGACAACTTTTATTAGACCAACTACACAAGTACAGTCTTGACACAGACTCCATAGGACATGTTATCTGCAATGTGTATTGCTGTAGCATGAAACCTGTGTGGTTGCTACAGCTGTAAGATATGCCTGTGTACACAATTATAGGTGTGATGAGTGTCACATTCAGTATGGCAATGACAGTCTGGGAGTTACATCACATACCTGTCTGTTTAGGTTGTACAACATTGAATGCATCCCCACATTTCACCAACCACTGAAAATCAAAGGCTACATTTCTCTCTGTGTCCATACATCCATGAGTAGTGGCTCAACTGTGTGTGGTGTGCAGACATTACTATAGTTCCCAAGGGTGGATGACTTTGCAAAGGATAGTATTGTGCAGTTGTTGGCATTTAGTATTTGTCAGTGGTTCAGACAGAAACTGTATGTGTGTCACATGCCATCCTGGGTAACTTTTTCTTCTGTGTGGGATTCAGTAATAGCTCCTGATATGCAATCACCTGCTAATGTAACCAATCAGAGGGCACTAACAGTGGCTGTGACTGCAGAGAGGGAATGGGTAGAAGGGGTATGCCATCAATGATGTCTGGGGAAATTCACTTGTAACTAGCAATACTGCAGTGTAGGTCTCCCAGTGCCATCTTCCCAGAGTATGACTGTCAGACACTTGCCTACCCACCAGCTGACATAACACTCTGTAGATAACCTACACAGTTTCCAGCAAGGTCTGCCGGCATAATGTTGTCAAATATCTTGCCAGGCCTTGGTAGGTAGGGTTAGTAATATTCCTGTCGTACATTGCTTAGTGTAACATACAATGGGGTCCACCAGTTATAGTTGGTAGGCATGATATGGCCTTGAGCATAACAAACAGTGTGTGGTCCAGTGTTAGTAGGTGTATGACAGTGTTTTACTGCTCACATCCATGCTAACTCCTTTCATGGCATTTCATGTCACATGCGTCAGAGATCTGAAGACAGTGCTTGTCACTACATGCTAGTTGTCCTTTGTACAACTAAGTATTGCAGTTGCTTCCAGAATATTCTAAGAAGAGAGTCATCCAAGGTGTGTGTACAGAGTACAGACAAACATGTTAGAGAAGTGCAATATGTATACCCTTTGAAGGTAAGGTGGAGGGTTTACACAGGTATTCTGCAGTTGGACACTACCCAAACAGTGTGTACTGGAAGGACACAATTACCTTGTGAAGATTGTGGAAATCAGGGAAGCCCACAGAATTGCTGATGCCTGGCAACTACTAATGCTTGTCTCACCAACACCACTCTCACATGGGATACCATGCTCTGATGCATTTTCTGTCATCACACACAAAACGGTACTATGAAACCCATGATGACAAGCAGGACACAGCCTGTTTGTTCATCCACATAGCTGTTCATATCATAAAAGGCTCTGTAGGCTTCACATACCCATTTCCAAGTAAATGCCTTGATTAGAAACCTGGGCAATCAGTTGGCTTTTGCATGTGTTATGCCATCTGTTCCAGAGTTGGTGGTATGTCACTAGGGAACTAACAAGAGTGGGATTAGTAGCACTGCTGTAGTGCCACAATATAATGTACAATGCCCATTGACATAGATGTCCAGTCTTGCTCTAACAATCAGCACACTGGCAGTGAGCCATCATAGATGACACTTTCACAACACTTCATGCATCCTGCTCTTCGATTACTGGTTCATGTCTGCATGACATGGCTGTGAGGCCTACTGCAGTGGAATGGCCACCTTTTACCAATGTGTGTCCACCTGCTACATGTCCTAGGCATGTCATACTGTACAGTTATGTATTCGACATACATGTAGGTGTTCCCACATCATGTTACCCAACAATAAGTGTGCTGTCTAGTTGATTGACAGGTATCATATGCTTGCAAGACCAACGTAAGGTCAGCAAGGTTGAAGAAATCTTCTATTCACAAATCCAACTAGAACAAACTTCAGAAAAGACGAACCAGTAGCCAACAGTCTCAAAACCACAAACACTTTAATATATTTCTTTCTTTAAGTGCGATAAATCCACATACACTTTTCGTTGCAGTATATAATGCTAACTTCTTCAGAAGACAAAACAGGTGTTGGATTATACAAGGTACTTATATAGTAACCTTGTGCTAAAATCAACTACAATCAATTAACCAATCAATTAATTAATTTAATTCTACAAACAAATAAGATAGAAACAATAATAATAATATAAAGCAATATAAAATCCAATTCATTTTCAACAATTAACTAATTTTGTATCTAGTGTCTATAATCCCCCTCTCCATCCTTCATTGGTATTATTTGAAAGAATTATGGAAATGGATTTGTGAAATTTGAAGGATGTAAAAAATCGACATATTTATAATATGACAAGGGAAGAAAAGGAATTAATAAATTTATTAAAACAAGCCCCTATACGAGTAATGAAACCGGATAAAGGAGGAGGGCTAGCCTTAATGTTTAATAGTGACTATGTTGAGAAAATAACAATAATCTTGGATAGTGACACATTCAAAATCATCAAGGAATGAAATGAATTTGGCACATGCTAGAATTAAATCTTTGTATGAAGAATTGTATATTGAAGGTAGGATTAATAATGATATGTATAACTACCTTCAGCAATCCAGTGTTAAAATACCAGTATTGTTTGGAGTCCCAAAGGTCCATAAAGATTTACATAACCCACCTATGAGGCCTTTAGTGGACGGCAGAAACAGTATAACTTACACCTGTTCAAAAGTTATAGACAAAATTTTGCAGAAATACATTAAAATGGAAAGACAGATTTCTAAAGATTCTTGGTCCTTCCTTAAGTCTATTGATGCATTACAGTTTACTACTACCGGATTGTTTATTACTGTCGACGTAAAGGACCTTTATTCATGTATTCCACATGATAAAGCAATAGAATGAGTATCTGACATGTTGAGAATCCTGGGAGCACCGCTTAGCGAAATTCATTTAGTGAGTGAACTTATTGATACAGTTCTTTCTTACAATTTTATATCATTTAATAAGGAAATCTTCCACCAGAAAATTCGAGTGGCAATGGGGTCCCCGTGTGGTGCCAGCATTGCTAATCTTGTGATGGCATTTTGTGAGAGGAATACTGTACTGGAAAATGAAAGAATTAAGGATAAGATAGTTTTTTATACTCAGTTCCTTGATGATATTTTTATGTTGTATGAAGATGTACAGGATGAAATTGAAGAAATGATGACAGTTTTTAATAATAGCACTGATTTTTTAGAATTTACATATAAATTCAGTATAGACTCTATTAACTACTTGGATGTCTATTTGAAAAAAGATTATGTCAATGGAAGGTACCTGTCAACTATTTATAGGAAGGAGACATATTCAAATATGTTTTGGCATTTTTCAAGCAGCCACCCTACCCATCAGAAAAAAGCCGTTCTTAAAGGCCAATTGGTTAGGGTGGCAAGGATGATAACAAAAGATACTGACTTTCTTGAAGAATGTAATTTATTGGAAAGATTCTTTTTACAGAGGGGGTACCCTAGGGAATTTATTTGTGAAATTGCAATGGAGGTTAAGAATAAAAGGTGGGGACATAAGTATATTCCCCTTTTAGGAGGGTCCGTGTTAGAAAGTAACCACCCTAGTGTAGTAGCATCAAGTGAAAATAGGGTACCATTCCTATGTAGTTTCGTTACGTGCTTTAATCTTGATGCTCGAGATATTAAAAATATTTTACTTAAAAATTGGCACTTATTAGTTACGGACAGTAATTTGAGAAGTTTATTACCTGATAAACCAAGGGTTATCTATAAAAGAGGGTTGAATTTTAAAGAAATTTTACAAATGAAGAACTATAATATACCCACTAATGCTGGAATGTTTAAATGTAATATGTGTAACTATTGCAAGTTTGTTGAAGAAGGCTGCAGCTTTACAATTAGGAACTTCACATATAGAATTAAGAACAGGTTTAATTGTAGTAGCCGACAATTAGTGTATAAGGCTAAATGTGTAAAGTGTGCAGCCTTCTATATTGGTAAAACTGACAGAAAGTTACACGAAAGGATTTATGAACATATATACAGTATTAATAGGGTGAAGTTAGAAAATGCACTTGCTAGGCATTGCCATGCAAATGAGGGTCATTTCTTTAAATTTAAAGCAATTGACCAAGTACCTGATGACCCTAGGGGAGGCTATGAGCCTTTAAAATTAGAGAGAAATGAGCTCATATGGCAATTGAAAACGAATGCCAACCAGTTCCCTGGTTTAAATGAAATGACCTTGATTAAATGTATTCTAAGGTTAAAGAACTTGGAAAGGTAATTTGTTAACTGCCCGATTTATAATATTGCAGATGAGATTCTCTCTGCATATTCAGTAGTAATATATGTGCCATACTATTTGTATATTTTAATGGTGCTTAGTTTCTACCAAGTTCATGTATTTTAATGATGCATATATTTATATTTATATTTATTTATTTATATAATTATATATATATATATATATATATATATATATATATATATATATATATATATATATATATATATATATATATATATATATATATATTTATATAAAATAAAAAATTATGTATACATATATATACAATTTTAGAATATTTTTAGAAGTTTTTATTAAGCATTCATTAGTCATCATTCTTGTTTGGTTATTTATAAATATTTATTAACTTAACTATAAGGCTGGTTTAAATATATATATGAAATTTTTAAAATAATGTTTTAAAAAAACATATATATTTTAAAAAAACATATATATTATTTCTAAAAAAACACCAATAAAACATTAATAAAATAAAAGAAAAAAACATGACAACATAAAAATATATCACTATCCAAGTAAGTAATGTGTATTAACAGTTTTTTAAGGTAATGCTATGAGTGTCGTTCTGGTATAGATTAATAGCCTGTAGGTTTTCCTTTAGTTAACATTCTATTAATTTTTATTGGGGGTAAATAATAGTATTACTCCAAGTATGATATATTTGTGCAACTAATTTAGTACACTATTTAGTATACTGTATATGCTCAAGCTATGTGAGTCCGATCCTGGTTAGTTAATTGTTGAAAATGAATTGGATTTTATATTGCTTTATATTATTATTATTGTTTCTATCTTATTTGTTTGTAGAATTAAATTAATTGATTGGTTAATTGATTGTAGTTGATTTTAGCACAAGGTTACTATATAAGTACATTGTATAATCCAACACCTGTTTTGTCTTCTGAAGAAGTTAGCGTTATATACTGCAACGAAAAGTGTATGTGGATTTATCGCACTTAAAGAAAGAAATATATTAAAGTGTTCGTGGTTTTGAGACTGTTGGCTACTGGTTCGTCTTTTCTGAAGGTTGAAGAAGTCCTCTATGCATGCACAGGCATCCACATCTTCACTGCAATGTGTGCCTACAAACACTGTATATCAGGCTGTTAACCCCAAGGGTGTGGCAGCATGACTGTACCTTTGCAGGAACTGCTGCTGAGATGTTGGGTGTATCCCCACCCCTATACTCCAATGACACAGAAACACAACATGTGACAGATGTGACTGCATTTCAAACCTTGCTGCCATGGGGTCTTCAACAGCAGTCATTACATATGGCAATGAGTATTATGCCAACATGTACAGCTCAAATCCTGCACCACCTACACCCATATCACACACACCTGCATGTGCACAGCTCCTTACCAGACACATTGCCAAACAGACACCTCAGAACATTCTGTCTCTGGAGTGCACGTTACACATAATACTGCATGCACCACTTTCTCACCAGTCAAACACCTGAGGCAAAACATAAAATCACAACTCTTAGTCAGAGGTGATTACATTGTGAGACACACTGATATCTGTGTCAAATGGCTACATATGGGAAAGATCACAGATAGCTGTCTGTGGATTGATGCAATAGGCCTTACCACACATTGCCACAAATCAAGGAATATCAGTTAACATAATGCTGACATCATAGTTCCTGCAGGTGTGTATGACTAGAGACATATGTCGCCAGCCTGTAAGCAGACACATGACTGTGCTTAGCCAGTCTGTGTCTCTCGGTATGTGCATATCTTTCAGCTGCAGTTGATACTCACCTGGAATGATGGCTCCATGCATATGGAAATTGATGGAAGTCAGTAATTGCCTTAGCATGTGATGTCATTGCTGGGGATCTACTACGTCTGCCTGGGATGCCTTGCTCAAGAGACATTAATGCTTCACCAGTGATAGTGTTCCTCTCTCACCTCTGAGATTTGGAGTAATGGCCATGGCTACTGGCATCTCCACAATGCATCTTAGATACACTGTTCAGGGAGAAGTTGGCAGTGAGAACACCATCTTTATACAACACCATGGTTATGCTGCTACACAGTGGGTATGTCAACACTGAACCCAACTTTGTGGAGTGTATCCCCACCCTGGAATATGCAGACATGAGTGCAGTCAAGGACATCTGGTTCAGGGATGTGGACAGCACCACAACCAAACCAGACTACATTTCCATCCACATCTTCACACCTCAAAATGACATGTTCAAGGTAATGCAGTTGGTGTATACGTACTCATTAAGGATAGATACATATCCAGATTTTGTGAAACACTGTGATTTCCTGGAGACATTGCAGGTGCCATTCAGTACTGGAAGGGCATATAATCAAGCATTAGCTGGCTATAGGAGCAGCTCCATGTATCCAGACACCCATTGTGCATATTTGTATGTACATATGGCTATCAAGATATATCATTACACCATGTTGTGGGGTGGCATTAAGTGATAGTCAGCTGTGTTGCTTAGTCGTGCTGCAGCTCATTTGGCCAAAGGTTAGTCTATGTCCTTATCTACAATGTCTTGGAGCAGTGCAATGACATCTCCCTAGGGGAACCAACATATTGGATCATGTGTTTACCAATATGGGTGACCACTGCAGCCCCCCAATGTGAGGTCCTCCCTGGTGAGATCTAACCACAAATCAGTGTCATTAAAACTACCAGCATTAACCCCCCTTGCAGAAAATACAGACATATATTTCTAAAAATCCATTTATTACCTCCTGTGGGATGGTTTACATAGCTTGAGTGCACACCCCCCCCTGACGGGATGGCAAGTATGCAGAGCTGTACACCCATTCAGTATGGCAGCAGCATTGCAACTGCATGAACTTGGCTGTAACTGACAGGAGGAATACAGGCTCCTCGTGATACAGCAGACCTGCATGGTGGACAACTGCCATTATCAAGTTGTACAATAGGAGGTGGACATTGTTGTGTGACAGTTGGGGTGAGAGTGCCCCCACAAAATGGTGACACAACCTCCTCAGCTACAACACCCACATTGTGTTGCTGTGATGTTGTGTAGACACAGTAAGTGACAAAATTAACCATCCACACAAAGCAGAACTACAAAACGCACAGTGTAGTTACATGTGTAATCTCAAAGCACAGGTCAAGACTGTTGGTGAACTCATACTTAATAATGGCATATAAAATGAGTCTGTACCCATAGCTAACCTGTAGTCCCACATGTTCTGCATCAACTTCACTCCCCAGTCCCCACCATATGTGAAACATGACATTCCTACAACCTGTCCCATAACTTCCATATCTACAGAACAGGTCATAAATGGCCTCTCTGTGGAGGATACATAACATCTATTGGACATGCTAACATCCCAGGCTGCATCCTACATGGGACGTGTCATGGATTACTAACACCATTAAGAGCACATTCCAATCATACTGAAACCACTGGCTGGACCCCAGCTGACTGGACAACATCAACTGTTATAGCTTTGCACAGAGGTGGTGCATGCACTGACCACCAGAACTATAGACCTCTTTGCCTGAGTACCCATATCCATATGGCCATAGGGGCGATCATCATGGAGCTGATCAGCACACATATATGTGATCTACACACAGTTGACTGTACATGGTTTGGATGTCTGACAGGGGAATCATGACTGTTAAACATGGTGGACATTTCCAAGGCAGTCATCAAGGACTTGGGTGAGGGGACATCAGGGCATACAACACCTTGGACTGAGCCAAGCTGTCTGACTATATCCCCCACTCAGGCATCATTTACAAAGCACTCACTTAGGCATCCACAGTACTATCATTGTAGGGGTCAGTTAGTGACCCATTTATGGCACACATACTCAACATAGGGGCATCCGCCTCCAATACCTGATCTGTAAACAACAGTGTTCAACAGGCAGAGTCCTGTGTCCTCTACTGCTTGGAATGCATTTAACCACAATACAAGTGAATACTGACTGTCTGTTGCTAACAATGTTTGCTGATGCCTGCAAAGTGTGAGCACTCATGGAGTCTGTGAGTTATATCAATATCTGACAAGGGAGTAGTGATGAACACATGCTTGTTGACATAGTAATAGCCATAAACTACATGCAAATATATATGTAGTATCATTGCTAACAGCTATGTACCTGTTAACCAGCATATTATTCACAACATGTGATGTACATACAATGGTGAAAGAAGTGGGCGCACAGACCTAGCCACACAGGTTTACACCCAATGTGGCTGAGATCACCATGTCTCCCCAGTGGTATGACAGGAATCATGTGTCATAGCTGAGGGCACAATCACCCATAATTGACATACTCATGACCTCCATGTAGTCTTTCCTCAACATGCCAATATCTGAGTGCAATGGCCATTTGGTAATGGACCTTTCCAAGCAGTACTGGCACTTCCACAAAATACTATGGTCCCTCACAAGGAAACTTCACATCTTTAGCATGTGTTCAGTAGGGATCATCTGAAATGATTGTCATTGTAGCCTGTGGCATATAGACTAATCACAGGTGATCTCTGCCTTGCATATGGGGCAATGTGTGACCCTACTTGATTGTAAATGATGCATATCTATAGGTGGCATAATACATGGATTAATCACTATAAGGACATTAATCTAGTATGTGACACTAATAATACATGCTGGTGGGAGAGATTTGTCTAGCAGACTTTAACCCACCTTTGAAGCAGAACTCTGGCTAATGGCAAGCAGAGCACATCAGAATATGCCATCTGTATGACTGGCAGGGCAGCCATCACTTCCACAGGGCTTCTGCCTGTGTCCCTTTTGGATTGGGGCAATATGTGCTGATCACATAAATAGTGGTATACAGTTGCCTATGATTGTGATGGCTATATGGCCATTATGCCATTATGCTAGTGAGATTTAAACATCCTGTGATTCCATAAGCTGATGTAAATTGCTCAGCCATACACACAAACATGGCTACATTGAGGATGGCACCGCTTACAATTACTGTTTACAGGACACGGCACAGCACACATAGTGTAAGTTGGCTGTATGTAGATTAGAACACTTACCTATGTAATGGTACACAGTACAGATCACAGTACGTGATGCACACAACACACCTCATGTCTGATGGTACTGTTGGTTTAGGACATATTATGCTTGATGACATCAGCAGGCCAAGTTGTGGTCAGGCATTTGGAGGGCCACATCACCTGTTACAACTAAAATTCTGAAAAACCTTACCTCTTTGTAAGTTACTGAGGTGATCATATTTATGCCCTATGAACATACACACATGCTCCAAGTGGCCTGCAGTGAAATTAGAACCCCTACCTATCTAGTCTTACACATATAGATTACAGTAGTTATCACATGCACCATGGCAAAAGTCGGATGCTACAATGGCAGCTGGTAGTCTTAAGGTAGATGACATCATCAGGCCTTGTAGAAGAGGGCAGTTTGGAAGCCAGCAGCAACCTACATGACAAAAAAGTGCAAAACCATTGCAGTTTGACAGCCAATGAGGGATTCTCACTTGTTAGGCAGAAGAATACACACACACCCTCACCAAGTGGCCTGCAGTGAGATTAGAGCCCCTACCTATCTAGTCTTCAGATCACAGCACTTACTGCATGCATCACACTGATGTCTGTTTTATATGTGATTGCAGGCAAACTACTTGTGGATTTACATGAACTAGGCTTGTGTTGAACAGCATCTATGGCCTGCAGAGTGATATTGCTTTTCACTGTTATCTGCATCTAGTATGGTAGAAGTGAGATAACTGATATTATCCTAACTATGTGTCTACAGTTACCAGTATAGCCATATGTGGCTGCTTGCACTTGGATGGGCAAGCATGTGAGCAGAGACAATGTGCCCTGTACATATGTACATAGACAACATTATTAATTACACCACTTGCTCACCTGTTGGTGTCTATGTGGTGACACCCTGCAGGCACAGGTGTCTGTATGTAAGTGAATTATGTACTGTTGAGCCCTTATTTTGGATACTTTGAGCAACATTATAAATGTGTGATAGAGCAGCTTTACTCACCAGTATTAGGATATGTAGGACAATACAGACATCTGTGCACATATTTCTGTATATAACAGAGATGGATATATAAATGTAGCTGTGTGTGTTCATGATGTGTATATATGCTATGTAGATATATGGGGGAGAGATGGATATTTATGTTTTATATACGTATATAGCTCTCTCTCTCTCTCTCTATATATATATATATATATATATATATATATATATATATGTATATTTCTATTTGAGAATAGATAGAGATACATATATTATGTATGTGAGAGAGAGATAGTAACAGATGGATAGTTATGTATATATGTATGTATGTATAGACATATCTATACATAACAGGCCATTTTGATTAAGAGCCAACTGGACTGCGCTCAGTTTAACTTAGTGAATGGGCATGCCCAGCGGGACTGTCAGTACTTATAAATTGACTCCAGGCTACACCTACCAGCACTCCAGTCTGGGATTTTGTGTCTTATGGACACTGACATCTGTCCCTGTTTCTGCAGCACTGCACTTCACTCAAATGTCCATAGTATTCTCCAGCTGTCTGATGTAATTAATATGTGACAGAGGTTCATAATGTTACACCACACACAGACTAACAACACCAACATAATACCTCACATGCAAAACATGTGGATACCTCCAAATTTGAACCATCAATGGCATCACCCAGCTAACTTCCCTAGTCCACTGAGCCACACAAACTGCCAGCCAAGATGTAGTCATTCATCACACAATCAGCAGCATACATATGTACATTGTTATTCCCGCATTAAGTGAGACATTTCATGTGTGCGCGATTTCTATGTTAATGTCCTGAGTTTGCCTGTACTGGTGATATACCATTGATGACCTTCTGTTAAAGCGGTTATATGACAAAACTGCTGTGTTGAGTGTGGGGGAGCAACACCACATGTCCTGCTGGGATACACAGTAGTCCAACTATCATGTGACTCCACAGTTTAACATCTCCCTTGACTGATGTAGTGCATATTCCAACCATGAGGCCTAGTGAATATTAAGAAACACATACTAGTGGACTGGGTGGCTGCTGTGGTGCAGCGGTATGTGTTGTCACCTCACAGCAAGAGGTTCTCTGTTCAATTTTTGGATCCTTCTGTGCAGAGTCTGCATGTCCTCCCTGTGGTTGAGTGAGTTTTAAAGACATGCAGGTAGGTGCGCATGTGTATCTGTGTGCCTTCTGTGAAGGTTGGGGGCCCGGCTGGCAACCTGACACCATAGAAACACCACTGACAATCAATCTGCAGACCAGTGATCTGCTGTGGTGACCCCTAACTGGGAAAAGCCAAAAGACATTGCTTTTTCATACTAATGGACTGGGTAACTGTAGTCCAATGAGAATGTTACTTGTGTCCAGATAGCCAACTATATTTATGTGCATAAATGCAGCAAATCCATACATACAATAGCATATTCTAATAATCTTTGCAAGTAGCGCATAGATTAGGGACTTACCTTGCAAATGCAGCAGTTGACAGAACTGTAGTTCAAGGCTGACTCTGTCTGATGCAGTACACAGCCAATATATGGATATGTACAGGTTGTGTGAGTTGCCTGATATCAATTTTAGTATATGTATGCAAGTAGGAGTAAGGTGTTAGTCTCTAGAGCCCTTGTTTTCAGTGAATGTGCTATGCGTTGTCTCATAGCCAAAGCCAGGCTGTACTGGGCATGCCTATGTGTGCTTACAGGGACATCATCAGGGAGTTCCTCTTCCGAGTCCTCCTGTGACTGTGGCTGTGGTGGCCTAGGCAATGGTGGGAGGCTGTGTATCCCTTCCTTCTCTGATCCTGCTGCAGCTGTTTCCACAGTATCATATTCTGTAGCATAGCACATACTGTGAACATATGTGCACATGTGGCTGGAGAGTACTGCAGGGCTCCACCAGATATATTGTGGCACAGGAACCATGACTTCAGAATCCAAAACACACGGTGTATGATGTTCCTAGTTTGTGTCTGTGCCTCATTATGGCATTCTTCAGTGGATGTGTGTGAATTTCTGATGGGTGTCATCATGCAAGGTTCCAGGGTGTAGTCAGCATCCCACAGTAAATGGCAGTGTGGTATGTCTCCCCCAGCAAACATCTGGTACAGCTGTGATGCATGCCATATATGGGAGTCATAATAACTGCCAGGGCTGCCAGCACACACATTCATGATAATCCCCTGGGCATTTCACATGACCTGGCAGCTGATGGAGTGGTACCCCTTGTGGTTGATGTAGATTCTACCCTCCTCACTGGGTGGTGCCTTGTTGTGTACAAGAGTGCAATCTATGGCACCAGTACTTCAGGGTAGTGTGCTACTTGGTAGACGTGCTGCATGTTGCTGGCCCTTGCCTCACCAGTGAGGGGAAAAAATGTGCTCCCTGGCATGTGGTAGCATGGCATCCAGGAACTGGTAGTGTACCCTGGATGCCGATGGCTGTGAGACCCCCATCATGTTCCCAGCTGGTCTTCGGAAAGTACCTGTAGTTAGTATCCTAAGGGCTATACATACCTTTGTTTCCACTGGGATGGGTTCCCCTGTGTTTGCTCTGGGTCTGAGTTGAGGGTGGCAGAGCTCAGTGAGTTCTTGTAGTATGTCCCTGTCCACCCTGTAGCTCTGTACAATATCCAGCTCATGTAGCTTCTGGAACATTACCCTGGGCCTGAACACTCTTCTCTTCTCTGTCTAGGCCTATTGTCAGCAGCAACAGCATTGACTTCAACTTCTAGCACATACAGGTGCAGCAGACCGGCACCAGTCTCTAGCATTCTTTTAGTTAATATTCCCAAGTCTGTACTCCAATAGTGCAGAGTATTGGGGAAAAATCAGTATGTAGGGTGTATACTTTATATAGCTCTGCTGTAGGTGCAGAATGTGATTGGGTAACTGTGGTGCATTGCACCTGCCTACAATATAATTAACATCATTTAATGGCCCTATTTTAGCTTAAACAAGGATCAAACCTAATTAAATACATTTTTTACTCACACTTAGTGTGGCGGTAGCCACGCAAACATGTGCACAGAAGGTAAACAAAGCTTAGAAATTAGTGGAACACCCCCCTGTAAGGATATGCTCAGCCAGGTGGTGCACTGCACAAGCACATGCACCTAAGCTGAAATGAACTTAGAAGTCAGTAGACACACCCCCTCCCCCATGTCAACTACCTCCTGTGTAAACAGCAACATAGATCTAAGCCTACATGAAGGGGATATGCAGACACAATTACTCCTTTCTGCTATTCAGTACCTTCACCTCATTTGCATAGGTATCCGTGCTCACAACCTGGAAACTACATGCTTCAGAGCCCAAGCACATTAGCAACAGCACCAATGCACCATTGTAGGGACTCCATGCACAGTCATGTAGTAAATTTCTGTCACATACTAATTAATTTGTTTTTCCAGTTTTTTTATTGTTATATAAAGCATGTTTGCTCACTGTGGTGCTCCGTGAAAACATGGCCAGATTATGAAAAAAAAAAGAATAAATAATTTAACTATTTCCCTTAATTTTTCTCACATACAGGATGATAGTGCCACTCTTATGTGCATGTGGTATGACATTTTTGTCCAAATATCTACATTTTTACAACTCCTTTTGTCTACACTCCTGTACACAGAACTTTTCAGTGTACCCTATAGACACTGACAGAGGGTCTGAAGAGATGCCTATCTGCTTGCTGGATCATTCTACCTGCCTCATTTACATGACATTCACTTGCTTATGAGGTAATCTGCATGCCACGGACGTTTCCGTGTTGGCACTTGCATGTGTTCAGCTCAGCAGTACTTACTGAATCTAAAAATATTTGCAACCATGTAAGCAGGGCTGCGTGATTCCTACATGAAAAAAAAAAACATGTACATGTTATTAAATTTCCCCATAGACAATTTTGGATCTATTCATCTCAAGACTAAGAACTATTAATCACATTTGAATCAAATCAAAATCTATTCAGCTGCTGAAAAAGTAATGTTATATCAGCTATATATGCAACAAGTTGTGAATTTAAAACCAGCTTAGTAGGAATATTTAAGACCACTATGAAAAACAAAAGAGCCAAGTTCAAATCCAGAGAACACCTATATTTTAAATTCCAAATAGGGATGACGGCATTGATATAATCCACTCTATCAAATAATTTCAACAAATCAATAAACATGGATATAGGGAATCTCCAAATTCTGGATCCCACACAGTCTGCTTTTGTGAAGGGTAGATCATGCCTGCTCAACTTGAGTCAGACACCAGAGCTGTGGATGAAGGGTAGGTGGTTTATACAGCCTAGCTTGATCTGGCCAAGGCTTTTGATACCATTCCCCACTCAGGAATCATAGAAAAACTCACTAAGCTTTGCATCAACGCCTATATCACTAGGTGGGTTGCAAACTGGCTCACAGATAGAACCAAAGTGTGAAAGTAGCTGACTCCAAGTCAGACTGCCTATTAGTCATGAGTGGAGTCTCACAGGGTTCAGTCCTGGGTCTTCTCCTGTTTGGTAGCTACTTCTCTGAAGTCCAGGCCAACATGAAGGGACTCTGGCTGACAACGTTCACAGATGATTGCAAGTTGGGAACTATTATTAACTCCCCAAGTGATGCTGACATCCTACAGAATGGCCTCACTTTGACCAACGACTGGTGTCAGAAACATGTCCTTAAGTTCAATGCCAAAAAATATGTCATCATCCCCTTTGGGAAAAACCCAGTTCCCATGAATTACCACATTGATTGTAGTCCACTGAACACAGAAGACATTATAAGAGATCTGGGAACACAGGTTGACAGCAACCTCTCATTTGATCACCACATTGCCACTGTGGTCCGAAAGTCCTTCTATGCGGCACATCTCATTACTAAGGGTTTTGCATCCAGGAAGAAAGAGGTCATTGTCTCCTTCTACTCTTCCATCATTAGGCCAATCATTGACTACAATGCCCCATTTGGCATGTACCTCACAAAACACCTGCAACAACTGGAGAGGCTGCAAAAGTACCTCACAAAGAGGATCCTAGGCCTTAAACACTTGTCATATATGGACAGACTCAAAAAAACTTCAGCTATTCTCTGCCTCATATTGTTTACTAAGAGGCAATTTCTGCTTGACTTACAAAGCCATGTTTGACCCAGCTCTGTTAGAATTGCTACAGCTAAAGAAATCCCAATCCCTCCACACCACATGCTCCAGAGACCTCAACCTTATTACCACAATTAACAGAACATGCTGGAGGGACAGGTTCATAACCCAGAGACTGCCCATGCTATGGAACAGACTTCCCATACATGTCAAGCAGAGCACCTCGCTGACCCTCTTTAAGAGAAATCTTGATAATTGGATGGGAAATAGAAAATTCACCCCAGGGATAACACCAGTGGCTCTACTCGACAGAGGCAGTGGGAACTAAGATCAGGTGGCACTATGCCAGTGTAATCCTATGGCTAGGCTTGTAAACACCCCAGGGCCATTAGCCTAGTACACACCTATGAACCTATGAACCTATGCCTAAAGTAGGCTATGGAGCATAAAACATAATATATGTTTTTCATTTAACTTTGCTATTAATGTTGTAGAGGTGGATTTACAGTTATAAAATTTTTGTTAGAAACTTGCTAGCAATTTGCTTGTCTTCTTAAATTTCAACAGTTGGCCCACCAAACATTTTCTAACACTGTTGTCCTGTAGTAATCTCTGCTAAACATCTGTACTTATTTACCATTTGCATGGTTCTCATTTTATAAACAAGTATAAAAGGGTTTGCTCCATCCTGATGGAAACTGGTTCCACAAAATAAAAATAAATGTGTGATAGGGCAAGTAGGAACCTGACATAATAAACTTATTGTCCACTTCATTTCAGTATAAAAAGCTCCAGTTCTACAAGTTTGAATAATCTGATATATCTGTCTCTGATTCAATAAAATCCTCACTGCTTGAGCTAATTGTCCAGTGCAGGTTGGTCATTTAGCATGGCAGTGAGAAAATGTGATTCAGCAACAACAAATGTGCCTACAATTAGAAAGACCTCAGTATTCATAGATTCATAGGTTCATAGGTGTGTACTAGGCTAATGGCCCTGGAGCCTTTACAAGCCTAGCCCACGGGGTTACCCTGGTATTGTGCTACCCGACCTTACTTCCCAGTCCCTCTGTCAAGTAGAGCCACTGGAGTGATCCCCGGGGTGAATTTTCTATTTCCCATCCACTCATCAAGATTTCATTTGAAGAGGGTCAGTGAGGTGCTCTGCTTGACATGTATGGGAAGTCTATTCCATAGCATGGGCAGTCTCTGGGTTATGAACCTGTCCCTCCAGCTTGTTCTGTTGATTGTGGTAATGAGGTTGAGGTCTCTGGAGCATGTAGTGTGGAGGGATTGGGATTTCTTTAGATGTAGCATTTCTAACAGAGCTGGGTCAGACATGGCTTTGTAAGTCAAGCAGAGATCGCCTCTAAGTAGACGATATGAGGCGGAGAATAGTTGGAGTCTTTGAGTCTGTCCATATAGGACAAGTGTTTAAGGCCTAAGATCCTCTTTGTGAGGTATTTTTGTGGCCTCTCCAGTTGTTGTAGGTGTCTAATGAGGTACATGCCAAATGGGGCATTGTACTCAATGATTGGCCTAATGATGGAAGAGTAGAGGGAGACAATGACCTCCTTCTTCCTGGATACAAAACTCTTAGTAATGAAATGTGCCACATAGAAGAACTTTCTGACCACAGTGGCAATGTGGTGGTCAAAAGAGAGGTTGCTGTCAACCTATGTTCCCAGATCTCTTATGACACCTTCTGTGTTCAGTGGACTACCATCGATGTGGTAATTCATGGGAACTGGGTTTTTCCCAAAGTGGATGATAACACATTTTTTGGCATTGAACTTAAGGCCATGGTTCTGACACCAGTCATTGGTCTCAGTGAGGCCTTTCTGTAGGATGTCAACATCACTTGGGGAGTTAATTATGGCTCACAACTTGCAATCATCTGTGAACTTTATCAGCCAGAGTCCCTTTGTGTTGGCCTGAACTTCAGAGAAGTAGATACCAAACAGGAGAGGACCCAGGACCGAACCCTGTGGGACTCCACTCATGACTGGACGACAGTCTGACTTGGAGTCAGCTACTTTCACACTGTGGTTCTATCTGTGAGCCAGTTTGCAACTCGCCTAGTGATATAAGGGTTGATGCCTAGCTTAGTGAGTTTTTCTATGATTCCTGAGTGGGGAATGGTATCAAAGGCCTTAGCCATATCAAGGCAGGCTGTATGAACCACATTTCCTTCATCCACAGCTCTGGTGACTGACTCAAAGAAGTTGACAAGGTTGAGCAGGCATGATCTACCCTTCACAAAACCAAACATTTCCTTCATCCAAAGCTCTGGTGACTGACTCAAAGAAGTTGACAAGGTTGAGCAGGCATGATCTACCCTTCACAAAACCAAACTGTGTGGGATCCAGAGTTTGGAGGTTCCCCTATATCTTTGTTTATTAGGTCCATGATGATGCATTCAATGGTTTTGCATATCATACTTGTCAGGCTAATGGGGCGATAGTTCCTAGGGTCTATAGTCGCTCCTCCTTTGTGGAGAGGGATGACTGTAGCAGTGCACCATTTAGTAGGGACAAAGCCTGAGGTGAGACTGTGATTGAAGAGGGCACACAGGTGATGTGCCAGTTCACTCTGTAGTTCATGTAGAACACAGCCAGGGATATTGTTAGGTCCAACAGAAGCTGTATTCTTGGCCTTGAACAGTGCTGTTTTAACCTGTGCAGCAGTAATACTGGGTGCCTGGCAATCTACTGGCATTTTGACTGGTCCCTTGGTGGGGGTAAAGTTGGCATTGAATTTGTTGGCTAGTATATTGGCAATATCTGTTGGCTCAGTATAGGAGGTACCATTGTGCAGTAGCTCAGAGCAAATCTGTGTATTGCCGTGGAGATTCTTTACATAACTACAGAAGGCCTTGTGGTTTTCTTTATTATCTGCTGCAATTCTGTTTTCATAGCTAGCTTTAGAGGATTTGATCAGGGCTCTCAACTTTTTGTTGAGGCTGATAAGGAAGTTTTTTCCAGTCTTGGGACTTCACGTTATTCTGCATCAGTTTCCTCCTTCTGTTGTAGAGTTTATGGCAGGGGAACACGAGATTGGCTTCCTTTTTTGGAGGAGAGCATCTTTGCTCTGTTGGGTATGGCAAGATCCATGCATTTGTGTACACGTATGTGTACATGTTGTTTAGGCCTTGATATATGCCAAACAATGATTGACTTAAACACCTTGCTTAGTTTCTGGTGTCACAACAAGGAGCTCCAATATCTGTCAGCCTGGGGAGACATAATCAACAAACCATGATGCTTTGCCAGAGATGGTTTGCACTTGTCACCACTTGGCTTCCGGATACTGGCAAAAACATTATCTATTCCTACAGTGCCTTTTTTAGTCCATGCCAAGCTGTTAAACCCTCCAGCATAACAAAAATCACTCATGACTGCATATAGGTACTGCTGCTCAATGCTGGATTTTAAATAAAAAAAAATTGCACTACCTGGAAGCACACCTCACCCTGGAGAATGCAGACATGTGTGCAATCACAGAAACATGGTTCAGAACCATAGGAAGCACTCCAGCTATCAGAGGCTACAATGCCTTTCATACATTTCAATCCCCTTCAGCTCAGGATAAAACAAAGGTAGGAGGTGTTCATAGAGGACAAGTACAATGCTAAACTGGCCCAATAACAGGACTCGATTGAGCTGCTCCATGCCCAACTAAACCTAGGTGTGACCCTCTGTCATATTTTTGCTAGCTACAGATATCCTAACATGAGTCTGGAAACCACATTGCCTACCTAAACCTACTGGAATCTCTTAACATTCAGCCTAACACCACAGTTATGGGTGACTTCAACTACCCCTCCATAAACTGGGAGACTTATATGACCTATAATTGATTTGATCTGAGTTTTTTTGGACTTTGTCAAAGCAAGCACCCTGGAGCAACAAGTTATATCCCCAACTAGAGGTACAAATATCCTAGACCTAGTACTCACAAATATGGGGGGTGCTGCTCCATCCCATGCATTTACTCCTCTATTGTGAGATCTGCCCACAAAATGATCTCCTTTATTATTAAAACTAATTTAGAACCCCCAACAGACTCCAAACATGTTATGAACTTTGCTAAGGCCAATTACGTTAAATTAAGTGACAGTTTATTAAACTTCCAAGCCCCTCCAAAGCCAGATGACAATGAGACCTACTCTGAACTGTACACAAAAGCACTCTACAACAACATCAATAGTTGCAAAGAGGAGGCAGTACCTGTCTGAGTCAAACCTATGATTACTGGCAAAAATAAACCATCCTAGAGGACCCCTAGCATAAACATGTTATTCAACAAAATAAAAAAAGTCCTCACCAAAGCCAAGAAGAAACAGACAAAACAGTGCAAAAAGATACTCACCAGTCTAACCAACCAAATTAGAGAGCTGGTCAAATCTGCTAAAGCAAACTATTAGGCAAAGATAGCCTATCAGGTGAAAGATAACCATAAGGCTTTTTTAATTATGTCCACATCCTCAGGGAAAACACTCAGCAAAATGCTGAGTTATTTATTTATATAACATTTGTTTACTGGGAAGGTCCATCTTGGAACAAAACCAATTTTCAGTGGAGGCCCAGGGAGAAATGCTCCAGACGCATGTCTTTGAAACATGGGAGGAAACTGGAGCACCCAGAGAAAACCCACACAAATGCAGGGTGGACTTGCAGACTCCACACAGAAGGCACTCCAGGTGAGAATCGAAGTGGAGAACCTCTTGCTGTGAGTTGACAATGCTACCACTGCTCCATCCATACAAAGTCATCACTGCCATGTCTTGAACCCAGGAACCTGTGCACCAGAGTCAGAGCAACACACCACTAAGCCAAATCAGCTGTAAAATCATTTTTATGAGTTAATCATGAATAGCAACACTTACACTCAGTCTGAAACAATAGCAAACCTGCTTGCCAACAAGTTAATTTCAACCACCCGAGTCACCTCCTTCCACCCCCAAAGAAATACCCACAGCCATCCCCCTACTGTTCATTATGAGCGAGCAAGTCTTTACTGAGCTTGGTAAAGCCAAAAACACATCCTCTGTGGGTCCCAACAACAATCCAGGATGTTTCATAAATAGCTTAAAACAGAATCTATCAGGACCACTAGAAACCTTGTTTAACCACAGCCTCTGGATGGGCTTTGTCCCCCTTCATAAGGGGGGAGGCATCAACTGACGTAGGGAACTATATGCCCATAAGCTTGATCAGTCTTTTCTGCAAAACTACAGAGAGAATTATCATAAACCTGATCAATAATGACATAGGAACTCTCAAAAAACTAGATTAGACCCAATTTTGCTTTGTCAAAGGGAGGTCTTGCCTCCTCAATCTGGTAGACTTCTTCGAGAAAGTCACTAGGGCCATGGATGAGGGCAAAACAGTGCACACCACTTATCTAGACCTGGCCAAAGCTTTCAATATAATTCCCCCACTTGGGCGTCACAGATAAATTTACAGATGGATAGCCAACTGGCTCACTGACAGGCAACATATTGTCTGGCTAGGTGAATCCACTTCTGATAAAAAACCTCTTACCAGCGGTGCCCCACAGGGCTCAGTGTTAGGGCCCCTCCTGTTTAGTATATACTTCTCTGATCAAAGGGGGCGGCGAAAGCTAATACATTCTGGCTAGACTTATAAATGCCTTTGGGCAGATAGCCTAGTACCTTCCTATGAACCTATGAACCTATGAAGTGAAGGCCAGTGTTGGGGCCTCTTGCTTACCAAGTTCACTGACAACTGCAAGCTGGGAGCAATCACTGAATCCTTAAATGATGTTGACATCCTACAAACAGGCCTAAAAATGACCAACAACTCGTGGCAAAACCATGGTCTGAGAGTAAATGCTAAAATATGCATCATCATACCCTTCGGCAAATCAAATATCCCTGCAAATTATAATATTGATAGCACATCCCAAAAAGTAGACCCAGTCGTGAGGACCAGAGGAACACAGAAAGATAGTAACCTAAACTTTGACCACCAGGTTGCAACAGTAGTGAGGAAATCCTTCTGTGTGGCTCAACTTATATGTAAAGGAATGGCACTGACATCAAAGGAAGTCATAGTGCCATTTTTCTTGGTCCTCAACAGGCTCATAACTGAGTACAATGCTCCCTTCTGCATGTAACTAACCAGGCACTTACAGCAATTGGAGCAGCCCCAGAGTTTTCTAACTAAAGGGTAAGACACATGTCTTTTGCAAATGGACTAAATGTGCTATCCTTTTACTCCATCTCACATCGTTTATTGAGAGGAGACTTATCCCTGACCTACAAGGCATTGTCGGATCCAGCCCTGATGAAAATGTTACATATTCTCAAGAAAAATTATTCAAGGGTATGCATTCTATGGACTTGAGCCTTATTTGTGACTCTAACAGAACTTGCTAGAGAGACAGATTTATATCCCAAAGGCTACCTCGTCTATGGAATAAACGTCCCATCTTCATAAAACAAAGCCCATCCCTCACTCTCTTCAAAAAGAATTTGAATAAATGGATAGTGAACCATAAATTCACTCCTGGGGTAGTGTCCATGTCCCTCATGGACACATGAATCCTGTAAAATGACTCAGGCCTCCAACACCCAAAGACCCACTACTCTGATACTACCCCATCCCATATCTGGGGAATTAAGATATAACATTGTCGTAACTTGGGTATTATTGGCTATTTAGCTTATGACAGTTGTCTTTCTATTAGGCTAAAGCAAAACATATTCAAGGGCCAATGTATTCGTGCTTCTCGGATGACATCTGATCATAGAACAATGAAGGATGAAATTGATTATATAACTGCGTTATTCAAAGATAGAGGATACCCATTCAAAATGTTGAATGAAGTAGGAACATATGTTATTAACGAGTGGGGCAAAAAATATAAACCCTTATTTGGTTCAGGAATAATTAATCACAACACAAGTTTAAATTCTAATAATATAAAAGAGTCATTGGGATATCAACGGGCATTAATATTATGTTACAGTCCCTCATCTGACAAAATAATAGACATAGTGAAAAAATTTTGGTATTTGTTATATTCTGATTCTAATGTTAAAGAAATTGTGGGTAGTAGACCAGGAATAGTGTATAAGATGGGGGACAATATTAAGAAAATCTTACAAAAAAATCCCAGAGAAGATATGAAAAACAAGCAGAACATGAACATTATTAATAGGAAGGTCTCCTTGGAAGGCACTAGAAAAAGTGGAGCATGTAATCAATGCAAACACATTCTAGATGTGAACAAAATGTGTATTCATAATGATTACAAACAAGTGGTTAAACCAAAAAAGGGGAACTGTAACACAAAGATGGTAATATACATCGCAACGTGTGGGGCATGCACAAGCTTTTACGTTGGTAAGACCGAGAGGAATTTTAGAAAGCATATATACGACCATACTTATAGTATAACAAAAAAAGATGCTACCAATGCACTTTCTAGACATGTAGAAAAAATGGGTAATGACCATGTATTTAAATTTGCTATATTAGATATCATATGCAACAACCCGAAAGGAGGGGACACTAAGAAACTGTTGAATTTTAAAGAAATATGGTGGCAATTGTATTTGGATGCCTCAAACCCACCTGGTTTAAATGATTTTATTTCTTGTAAACCAATTTTGGAAATGGAAAACAGATAGATAATAGGCACATAATCATCAAGACATGTGCTTAATTACGAACATATTCATAGAAATACTATTTTACATCTCACCGATTTTTTATGGATAGGGACATTACAGTCGTATGTGTAAAATATTATAGGTTATTTAATGTTGAATGTAATATATCAAAACTTGAATATCAATTTTTACTAGATTCCCAGCAGTATTTGATAAGTGTTTATTTAGGTTCAAGAATATGAGCCATAACTTGCAGACCAGTGTCATTGTCAAATGTAGTTTTATTTAATCACAATTTTTTTATATATATTTTTTTATATATATTTTATATATAATTTAATAGGGTTTTCATATACGCTTCATGTCTTTTTAAATGTTATTTCACAAGTTGTTATATACAATATTTTTACTTGATATGCTCTTTAATATACAATATAGATTTTACAAATATATATACATTCTCAAAGGAGTGTTATATAAATGTTTTTTAAAAAGGAAAAAATCACGAATATTATGTGACATATTCTGTACCTTTACACGTCATAGATGAGTTCTGTTTGGCGCCAAACTTGTATATTTAATTGAATTTACAGTGTATAACAGTGTTCTGATGAAGCTCACACAGTGAGTGAAAGCGCTTAACACTTCTCTACTTGCATTTTGTTTTTTGTTTTATTGTGTGTCTGCAATAAATTTATTTATATTGAGGAAATAGTGCACTTATTGGGGTCGTCTTGAACTTCCCTAAGGATACAATAATGCATTTTTTGGCATTTAGTTGAACTCTGATTTTGTCACCAGTTATTTATTTGAAACAGACCTTTCTGCAGGATGGCTAACTCATTTGAGTATTCAATGACTACTCCTAGCTTGCAGTGATCTCCAAGCTTAGTCAGTCAAAGCCCTTTGGTGTTGGCTTTTACTTCAGAAATGTAGATGCCAAGCAGGACAGGCCCCAGCACAGAACCCCAAGGAACTTCACTGATGACTGATATCTTTATGGAGGTAACTTCCCTGAGTCCTAGCTGTGAGCCAGTTGGCAATCTAATGGGTGACACAGGGATTTTTTCCCAGTTTAGTTTTTCTACTATGACTGAGTGGAGAGTTGTGTCTAAAGACTTGGCCAGGTTGATGTATGTCGTATGTACCATTTTACCTTCATCTTTTGCTTTGGTGACCTTTTCAAAAAAATTCACCAGGTTGAGTAAACATGATCTGCACTTGATGAATCAAAACTGAGTCTTTCCATGGCTTTGCATATGAGGCAGGTCAGACTTATGGGTCTGTAATTGCCTGGGTCATTGTGGAAGGACATCCCTTATGCATGGGAATGACTGTAGCTGTTCTCCATTTGCTTAGTACAAAACATATATGGAGGTTGAGATTGAACATTGTTGTTACAAGTGTGGCTAAATTGTGCTTCATGCTACTTAATATGCATCCAGGGATATTGTCAGGACTCATCAATGCAGAATTTTTAGTTTTGGCTGCATTTGTAGGACTTGGTCTTGTGTAATAGCTGGATGTGAGTCAGTTTCAGGTATATATTAAGGCACAGCTAGAGGGAGAGAGGAGTAAGGATAGAGTTAAATTTATCAGTCAGTAGGTTTGCTATATCTTCAGACTCAGTGTAGGTAACATCGCTCACAATCAGTGCATTGCTGCATTGTGGTTTGAGATTAGAAACATAACTAAAAAAATGCCTTGTGATTGTCTTTAGCTTGGGTAGCTATTTTAGCTTCACACTTGGTTTGGTGGATTTTATTAAGCTCCTGAGTTGTTTCTTATTTCAGTGACAAGGGCTCTAATATTCTGGGAGTTACTCTTCTTTCTTGTGGTCAAAGTTTTTTCCTTTTATTATAAAACTTGTCTAAGGTGAGTGCCTTTTCACCAGTACTCATTTCCGATACCATGTCTTTTGTCTATACCATTATATGCCCTTCTCATTTCAACTCCTATATCAAGCCCATAAACTCCCCCATACACAGAGTTTACTAGGCAAGAAGAAAATGAAAGCAGATTGCCAAGCCTTTCTTCTATATCACACATACATGCACACATGCACACACGCACACACGCACACATGCACACACGCACACACACCTATGCATGCACACACACATGCACATGCACACACACACACACACACACACACACACACACACACACACACACACACACACACACACACACACACGCACGCACACACACACACACACACACACACACACACACACACACACACACACACACACACACACACCTAGGGACATTCACTAATCCACTTATCATACGTGTTTGGGATGTGGGAGAAAAAAACATAAACACAGGATGGACATGCAGATTCGGCACAGTAGACACCACAGTAAAGAATTCAAGTGGAGAACCTCTACTGTGTCACTGCACTGCCAGTTCGCATCAGTTTGTATGGATAAAGTATTAACAAGTGCAATGATTCTAAAGAATTTCCCATACCCCGGGATTCATGAACCTTGCGCCAGGCGCCAGCATAGCGTCGGCGTTATAACGCCAAATATGGCTGCTTAGCGATTCAGGTATGAATGAATTCCACGTGCACTACGGCGCCGGACGTCCCGCCCCGGCGTGGGTATGCAAAACACACTGTGTGCGGTATTGCACCATGCAAATGAGGGCAAATAGCGATCCACAGTGGCGCAGGCGTGGCGTAAGAGACGGCAATGTAAACCAAAAAAGCGGTTTACATTTACCCAAACATACTGGAGGAGTAGCGGAAGGCTGTCAAAGTCAGGTATCATATAGGTGC